>NC_052620.1:40645054-40945054 GCF_016545825.1 Eucalyptus grandis | reverse complement strand
ACCTGAGGGCTAAAATAAGGGGGATCGTCACACCAACCCATGTGTGCAGCACATATATTCTCAGCTTCAGATTTGATGATACTGAGATTGTCGCTATCCTAAGTCCAAATTCATGTTGTGTTTAGAACATCGTTACTATCCTGCCCCTAAAATCATAGTATCTTGATTGAAAAAAGGTATGCAATCTGATGCATGCTCCAATAATAATTTTATCTAAATGCTTCTGAACAATACCTAGTGAAGACTTTATTTCTTCTAACAGTATTCATGTAAGTCAAGCGGGCTCTTGACGTACGAGAAAAGTATGAATGATAAGATCCCGAATGATAAGAAAGCAACAGCCAGAGCAAAGAGTACCGGAAATACCCTAAACTTCGAAGGCTTCTTCTGGCCTAATCTCGTGTGATTTGGCGGTGGATGGAGTGTTCGATTAGGGAAAGACTGAAGGACCAACAGAGGGTCGCCAAGGAAGGACTCTATCTCAAACGTACCTAACTACCCTGTCGCAGGGATCACGCCAGATATCAATGGATTAAAGGAAACATTGAACTTGCTCAGCTCAATCAAGTTGTTACTGTGAGGCGGTGGTGCGAGCGCGAGGGGTGTGACGACAGAAGCAGAGGCGGCGTTGGAAGGAATCGGGATTAGCGCTCGGGCAGAGGGAGGCACGGGCGAGCAGAGGTGCGACTGCGGGTGCAGGCGTCAGCAGAGAAGTCTCGGCTGCAGGTCGCGGACAGAAGGCGGGCGGGCGGGCAACGCTGAGGACAGAAGCAGATCTCGTGGGTGAGGACAGAAGGCGAGCGGGTGATGCTAGAGTTGCTGCAGGGCAGAAGCAGGGGCTCGGCTGCAGATCTTATGGGTGAGCAGGGGCTCGGACGGACGGGCTGAGGACGGGCAGAAGCAGGGGCTCAGCTTCTGGCGGTGGCGCCTAGCTTCATGAAGGACGGGGCTCGGGTGGAGAAGCAATGAAGCGCGGCCGCGAAGGACGGGGCTTAGGCGGAGAAGCAGCAGTAGCTTCGCAAAGGGACGGGGCTCAGGTGGAGAAGCAGCAGCAGCTTCGCGAAGGACAGGGCTCAAGCGAGAAGCGGCGCGGCCTTCGCGAAGGACGGGGCTCAAGCAGAGAAGCAAAGCAGCTTTGCGAAGGGACGGGGCTCGGGCGGAGAAGCGGCGGCGGTGGCGCCCGGCCGCGAAGGACGGGGCTCAGGAGGAGAGGTAGCAGCAGCCCGCGAAGGGGGTGAGACTCGTGAGAGAGAGAGGTAAAGATAGAAATTAGGGTTACGCGTTTTGTTTTTTGGGGTGGCTTAATGGTTCCCAAACCGGTCCGGTCGAACCGGTTCCGGGTGGGTAATCCCTCGGGGCCGGTTCCGGACCGATTCAAACAGGTCCGAGTTGTTGGAACCGGTTCCGGATCGGTTTCAACCGGAACCGGTTCCCGACCCGTTTTTTGAGTGGGCGATCCAGGAACCGGGTTGACCCGGTTCGGTTGCACACCCCTAATGAAAGGTCATCGACTATTTTAAGTGTTACTAACTTCCGATAATTTTAAATATCCAAACTCACTACCAATTCATTAGAGAACACATGGCAAAATCGCTATAGATATTGAAAATTTACTTCCTAGCAAATTACTAAACTTTACATAAGTTACTAATCATGTTTAGACCTAAAACCTAATTAATAATGGAGAACAATTTGATAAACTTGCACCTATATGTATGTCGCGACCTCATTTTTGGGCGCCCTCTTATGCGTAGGCGTGTGCGGAGGCTAATGGTTCACTCAGTTTATTAGGCTTAGCGTGGGCTCTCCCAAGCCCACCAATTCACGACTAATGATCTGAATTTTTAACCTGTAAGTCAATTTCAAATATGAGTCGCCACTAATCGATTTATGGTGGGTTGATTAGAAACTCAGTTGAACTATTGAGAAAAATAATTCACTCCTACGCAACCAGATAATTTAGGATCGGGGACTTGATTACACTAATTAATCACTAATGCATTTCCAGTACCTAATCTTGTTTAAATATCAATAAAGCATTTATGCAGCATTTTATACTAATCACGATATCTAGGATTCAATTCTTAATCGAGACTAAGAAAATAGAAATCCATGCATCATAAATAAGCAATTGGAATACATGAAATAAGTTAATATTTGTTTCCAAGAAGTTAAACACTTTTTTTTTTTTTTTTTTTGGGTTTTTCAAGTGTTTTCTATGTATTTTTGAAGAAAACTAATCAAAAACCACATTTTTTTTTGTCTTTTTCTATTTTTGGAAAATAAAAAGGATCGTCGGATTTTTCTATTTTTTGGAAAATATAAATTATTTTTGGATTTTCTGATTTTTGGAAAATATTTTTTAGATTTTTAGATTTTTAAATTTTGTATTATTATATTTTTATTAAAATAATAATATATTATAAAAACGACCGGGTCGGATTCCGGGTTGGGACCAACCCGGTTCGCTGAAGCTAGTGGCCCGAAATGGGCAAGCGCGGGCCGGCCCGAAATCCTCTTTTTTTTTTTTTTTCTTTAAACAATCCAAGTCCATTTTGCACAAAATTGGGCTTTCTTTTAATTAAAAGAAAATACCCAACACAATCAAATATCAGTCTTCTATGAACCAACATCTGCGAGGACAATCGAGAATTAACAAAATCATATAAGGTGGAAAAAAGAAAAGAAAGAAAAGGCAAACACTATTTACACTCGGTTATTACTAAAATAAGCACTTTGTAAATGATTGATCAAATTACATTCAAATTAAAAATTTAACTTTTTAACTATTCTCCCTTTGTCTCCTCACGGTAGGATTTCACTCTCTCCTTCAATAACTTGATGCTTTTGCTTCAACTTGAATGTACTTTTTTCTTTACTCTAGAGAGGTGCATAAGAGAGAATAACCCTTGCCATTGAAGCCACCTCTGATGAAACCATCGCTAGACACCACACGACCACCACTTGATTCAACCACCGGCACCCTCTCCTTACTCATGCCTCTCTTTCTCTTTGTTTGTCTGATCTCTCTCTCTCTCTCTTCCCGCTCTATCTCTTACTAAGGCCTTCTCGGCCCCATGCTTAGCAATGGCCATGACCTCAATCTGTATTGATCCGAGCCCACAAAAGCTCCTGATTTGATTTGGGGAATTCGAATGAGCTCTTGAGCCAAGTCTGCAGTGACACGGGCTTCGAGCTGAAGGCAGGGAGGAGTGGTGGCGAGGGCCAAGGCGGCGATGTGACGATGGAGAGAGAGATGCAAACTGAGCAGAGCGTATCTGAGGAAGGAGAGGGATGTCATGCTGCGACTTTAGAGGCGAGTGACCGATATGTGACGTGTGCACGGTGTGTGAAAGCCGGGGATGGAGGTGGCATACGATGTTAGGCTTGGCGTGGGGGTAGGGACAGGGACAAGTCCGTTTGAAATTTCAAGGATTCAAGACAGTCTAATAATTATTTGAGGAGACAACAACATCAATGTAATCTTCTCTTATGTACCTCTCTGCTCATTTTGATTGGGCAACAAGCACGTCGTATCAAAAGCATTAACTTAATAAAAGAAGGACTCGGCCAGGAAAAAATAATGAAACAGTTAAAAAGTGAAAAATTAATTGAAGGGTATTTTGGTCATCTAGTTACTAATGAGCGGTTTTAGCATTAAATAGGGTGGAAATAGTGGCTGCCAAAAACATTAATAAAGTCAAATAGATTTAACTTAAAAGAGATACGAACAATTTGGTATTGCTACCACCGACCGTGGTGGCTTTGCTGAGTAGGCTCCTGCCTTTGAAGGGAAATGTTAGGTGTTCGAAGCCCCTGCAACTTGCGTTGCAGGGAGGCTGGCAGATCATTAGATGTATTACGTGTAGTGCCCTGGTGGTGGGTCCTGGGCTAGCGTCACCTGGGGGTTTATGTGGCAGCTGTCGGCCAAAGCGGTTCCTCCGATACAAAAAAAAAAAAAAAAAAAAAAAAAAAATTGGTATTGCTTTCACAAATCCATTTATGTTATGCTCTGTCAACTTTTGCTTCACTTGATATCATATACCACGTGTAACTTTTAAATAGGTATTAATTATCTCATTTTGTGATAGCCAAATATATAATACCAGATCTATTTGCATGCGTTGATTTGTGTAACTATGTCCATGGGAGAGACCTAGTTAGGAGGAATTCCAGTCGGTATATAAGGTGAATACATTGGCCCGCAAAATTATTATTATTTTTTTAAAGTAAGTCCTTTACCATTGTCTTGAACTCATTTTTGCACATGATATAATACCGATGAACTATATTGAACTATTAACCACTGGGGGTTCACCCCAGTGGCCATCCTTCCAACTTGGAAGGGGGAGGTTGGGGGTTCAAATCCCCACCTTTTCAAGGGGAATTGGGGTGGGGACGATTTCATTTCAAGAGTGGGTTTCAACTCCCACGCCCTGCAAGGAGGCAAGGGCAAAAGTCTGAGAATGAGTGTTAGAATAGGATTATAGTAGGACTGACTAAAAAAAAAAAACTATATCGAACTATTTACTTTGTTCCATGAGACTCACTGTGAGCACCACGGATTTTGACATTTTTTGTTAGTTAGGCTAGACGTTAACGACACATTCCATGGACTATTGGTGTATAATCATTGCTAATACTTATCCACATTCCATGGACTATTGGTGCATAATCTTTGCTAATACTTATCCAATTAAATTAAACATCGTCATGTTTAAGCCCTAAAGAACAAACAAGTTCAACTCTTTCCTTGTGTTCCCCTCTCTCCCAATGGAGCTGTGGATTATGATAGAGAAAAGTGATATTAAAACACAAAAGCTTTTTACTGCTAATGGCATACATAAAATTTTCATGTTAAAACAGAGAATAAAGTTCTACCACTAATTTACTAGAACTTATCTATCTTAAAACTTCTGCTATATATTGTGAGATTATCTTTTGTAGTTGTAACTTAGAAATTTGATACTGATAGTAAATAGATCACCTAATATTAAATTATGGTTTTTTCCATTTCTGATTTTGAAAAGGTGTTTCAAGTAAAACTCCGTGTGTCTTCTTCCTTATTTTTTTTCTCTTTAACCAGTCTCGTTCATAACAATTGATATCAGAGATGATTTGGTTGAAGAATTCCCTGCAAGATAGCAATGTTAATTTTAATGACAATCAAAGTGCTATTTGTCTAGTAAAAAAATCCGTTATTTCATTCGAGGACAAGCATATTGAACTAAAATATTGTCACATTCGTCGGCTGATAAATAATGGGACACTGTTGTTGAAGAAAATTCTTGGTGCAAAAAATCTAGCAAATATATTAACCAAGATTGTCACCATCGAAAAACTCAAGATGTGCATTACCTTAGCAGGCCTCTGTGGTTAGCGATGAGGAGGCCATTATACTAGGACAATTTGGCTGATAAAGACAAGGGAAGACTAAAAGAATATTGTTGTTTTTAATATCAATCTCCAAGTGGGAAATTGATAGAGTTGTGGGGTCCTCTAAGAAAGTGATGTTAGTAGAGAGGCCTTTTACTGTTAATGACGTACATTTATTTTCATGATAGAGCAAAAAGGAAAATAGTATTGCTAATAGTATGCATTCAATTTTTTTCTATAACTTGTATGCCATAGACTTTTGCTATATATTAAGGCAATATCTTCTGTAATTGTAACCCTAAATCTTAATTCCGATAGTAAAGATATTGCCTAGTGTAATTTCATGATTTTCACTTTATGATTCCCAACAATTAATTTGTTGGCAGCATGATTTTTCTGTTTTTTTGTTCACCAGAACACCCAAACACGGAGTCCACTGGACATGAATTCCTGGAGGAGAGGGAGGACGGTGGAAGGGCTATCTCCCAGGTCTGGATAACAACTTCGCTGCACTCTTCCCAGTCGTGATCGAGCTTCGTCACGTTAGCATGAAGTGCCTCTTGCACGTCTTCTCTATTCATGCACGCATGCACATAGATGTCGCCACACGGGTCTAAGTCCATGATCTGAGAAAACAAAACGCAACCCTAAAATGGATGACCAATGTAAATTTAAGGTGAGGCTATTCAAATTGTCCTACAAAAGTGCAAAAGTTTAAGGGAACCAAAAAATGCAGATGGATTTGAGCTCACGTTGGTCTTCTTCATGGGATGAGATGTGAGCTTGGAAGAGAAGCACAAAGGGGCGTAGATGTTGTAAATTTGAAGGTGAAAAACGTCGTTACTCGCATCCTGCACGGCCGAAAGGTACTGGCTTACTTGACTGGTGGCATCCGGTGAGAAGTTGCAATGCTTTTTGAATCGCATATCCTGTTTCGTCCGATATCAATGCATGCGTAGCGAAGTACTTGAACATCTCGCGTTGGTCCGTCTCATCGTTGATTACTGCATTTCCAATCTGCACGCATGTTCGATTAATCCATATACATTCTCTAAGCCCAAGGGCTCCATTTGGCCATAGAATGATGACTAACAGAGATAAATTTTTAGAAGCACCAGATTCAATGAACCCAAATTCTAAATTATGATACGCTGGAAAGACAAAAGGAAAGACAAAAGGAAAGACAAAAAGCATCACATGAGGTGCGTTTTATGGCGCTATTAGTTTACAGTCCAAAACCTACTACAGCAATGACGATGCAGCATCCACATTATTTTTTTATTAAAAGATGCGGCATTGGTATCAAATATTCCTCGAGTTGACTACGATAATAAGCACATGCTTAGTTGTTAGTTAAAATCCATTATAGCGAATAGAACAATTGAAGAACTAGCAACACCAATGATGAAAACAGGCAACAAAGACACTTGTTCTCCTCATTATGACAGCTAAAGAGATTTTTCTACGTGTCGATGATGTTAAATGTGGAAAATAGATTAATGGCCAAGTATCATGTCAAGTGTGCGAGCTCGGTATTCGACCATTTGCTTTCTCCAAGAGGTGCATTCGCAACATGACTGCACGCTCAATTAACGTAGAGAGGCCAAAAGAGAGCTATGACACGGCATTGAAATGTCAATACGATCTTTAAAATATATTGACATATCTATATATAGAGAAGAAAATTTGCAAATGTGTCAAAAAAAAAGTCCTAAACATTTTATTGATGCCGGTTATAAACTTTTTTTTTTTTCACTTAGTGTCAATTTAATTTTAAACATTTTGACTTGATACTAATTCGGTCATTTCCAGTTATTTTTGGCCGGATTTTGCTGATTGAACATCGATCAACCGATGTGATAGGACCGGTGTTGACGTAAACAACTTTTAATTATACTTTAATATTTTATCGAATTTTTTATTTTTTATTTTATTTTATTTTTCTTTTCTCCTTCTTCTCCTCCTTCCTCCAGTCGGTCGTCGAACCTTGATGACTAGCTAGAGGTGATGGCTGATGAGGGTCAAGCCTTAACCAGTCTCTAGTGAGGTTGGCTCAAGGAGGTCCAAGCCGCAACGACAGCCTCATTGGCCATGGGCAAGGCCCGACCTCACTAGATCTAGCAAGGTCGAGCTTCACCTAGGCCGTGAGGGTGGCCTTATCTTCGGACGATGAGGCTCGTCCTCGCCAAATCTAGCGAGGGTCAAGCCTCACTAACCATGGGTAAGGCTCGACCTTGCCGATTTGGCGAGTTCAATCGAGTGATGTCGAGCCTTGCCTAACCCCGGCAAGGCTAGCTAGAGGCCGCCTAGGCCGCGAGGGTAGCCTCGCGCTGGGTTGGTGAGGCTTGCCCTTGGCCAGCCCTCTCGAGCCCTCGTAGGTGCAACCTCGCTAGCTGTCGCCTCTGGCCAGTCATCGAGTTCCGACAACTAGCTGGAGGAAGGAGGAGGAGAAGATAACAAAGAAAAATAAAATATAAAATAAAATATTTGAAGAATATTAAAATATTATTAAAATATGTCCAAATCGGCATTGGCCGCGCCACATCAACTTATCATTATCCAAAGTTAGTAACATTTGGCCAAAATTAGTTAGAAGGTTTATGACTTTTTTGATATTTTCACGGAAAAATTATGATGATGACAATCATCAAGTCAATAAATCATACTTTATTTTTACCTTGCATGCATGAGCAAAAGCCATAAACTAAAAAAAAAAAAAAAAAAAAAGGCGAAAAAGGAAGAGCGTACTTACAATACGTTGCTATTACGTGAATTCATCGCACGCATATTTGTGCCGTCTGACGTTTTCCTTTCCTTATAAAAAGTCTCGCATGTTTGAATACACACAATAAGTGCAATGCCAATATACTTGCACTACGAATTTAATCCCTTTATTTATTATGATCCTTTAGTAAGTATTAAGTCAAATTCAAAATAACAGGAGGGCAACTCCATATAAGTTGGAGTTTGCAAGATAAAATAAGAATTGTGGTATTAACCAAGCTAACGGGAAGATGTACCGTATGATTCTCATAAGATTTTTAATGGAAGGCACGGAAAATTTTATGATCGGTGGCCCCTTGTCATCTTTCTTCTTTTTTTTCTCAAGAGGAAAAGAAGTGGTAACTAAAAATAAATAAATAAAAATTGTCCCTTTCTAGTTCTCTGTCCATATATATATATATACCCCGATTTCTTCATCCGATTGATACGAATAGGGGACCACAGTTTTCTTATCTTTACCAAAAAAAGAAAAAAAGAAAAAAAGGGGACCATAGGAAGGGTCTAATAGATGGACTTGCTTCGGGCTGACTGGTCCCCTCGCTTTGATTAGACTGGTCCCCTCACTCCGAGGTTAGGGTAGCAAAAACTAGATAGGAAAGAAAGGCTATCACGGCCTAACCAAGAGAGACATTCTAGCTCCCCATGCGGTCTCATCTATGACCCTCATATATATATCAACATCCTTTTCTATTGCATTGCACGCGTGGTTATTCCACCCCCGGCGTGAATGTATAGGTGTTAGGTGTTTCCATTGGTCAAACACGCATCATTCAATATTCAATATAGATAAAGACTATGCCATTTATGAAAGCAACTTACCATAATCCCTTTGAGGTCGATAAGGGTCTTGTTTCCCTTCTTGTTGTTGGATAGGATGTTGTGAGCGAGCTGAGGCATGTAATGACCCGCTAGCTCTCGCCTAAAATGTGAAAATCCCGCTTCACGTATTCAGGAAACCTCTCCAGCCAATTTGGCAAGAATACATAGGATGTGTTTAGTTCAGCATTCCCAAAGGGCTTTTAACCTCCAAAGTCTCTTGGGGAAATGTTAGACTGTTTAGCAACCATTTTGAATTAACTTTTAAGTAAAAGTAAGTATTGAGAATGTTGAAAACTCAAAACTGCTGAAAACCCAATGCTAATAAGGACTAGATTTGAGTTTTCAGTATTTGGCAAAATGCAAAAATTTCTTTTTTCTTCCAAAACTATCATCACCCATTTTTCAAATTTCTGATTTTGCCATTCTTATTATTATTTTTTAAATGCCAAAATAATGCTAAAAAAATCAAATATATATAAATGGTAAATATACTTTGGTCTTTTTATAAAAATTATTTATATATTTGATTTTTGTAGTAGTATTGTCAAAATTTATATTTAAAAAGTTGCATGCATCATTCTTTTCAATTTTAAACAAATAAAAAATTTAAAAATTCCGATGAAGGTTTTGGTCTTTTTAAAATATATATATGTATTTGACTTTTTAGCATTATTTTCAAATTTATATTTAAAAAGTTGCATACATTATTTTTTCAATTTAAAAAAAATTAAAAATTAAAAAAATCAACGAAGGATTTTGTCTTTTTTTTTTTAAAAAAATTATATATATATTTGATTTTTTTAGCATTATTGTCATATTTTATATTTAAAAGTTTGCATACATTATTTTTTTTCAATTTTAAAAAAACAAAAATTTTAAAAAAATCCGATGAAGGGTTTGGTCTTTTAAAAAAAAAAAAAGGAATAATTGCAATAGAAGTCCTAAAACTTATAGCCAAAATGTAATTTAGTATTAAAACTTGTAAAAAGTGTAATCAAATCCTTTAACTTGTCAAATTGATTCAATCGAATCCTAAAGTTAATACCGTCAACCTTTTTATCGAAAAATGATGACGTGGCACGGACGTGACATTTAAAATGAATTTTTATTTCCATGTGGCTTTTTCAAATTTTTTATTTAAATTGGATTTTAAAACTAGAAAAAAGCTAATTTTTTTTTTTTTTTAAAAAGGCCGGTGCTTCCTTGGCTGCCGCCCATTGCCGGAGGGGCCGACGATGGTCACCGGCCCTAGGCAAGGGTGGCCGGCACCTCACCCGGCTAGGGCAAGGCCCAAGTGAGGGCCAGCGACCCTCGCCCTAGATGGGCAAGGACCAGCCACCCCTGCCCAGGTCGCTAGCCCCTCCGGCGATGGGCGGCAACGGGGAGGAGCTGCCATTTTGTCTTTTTTTTTTTTTTTTTAATAATCTTTAAAAATAAATTTTAGTTTTTTAGTTTTTAAATCTATTTAAAAAATTGAATAAAAAAATTAAAAAGCCATGTGGAAAATGAAAATTATATAAAATGCCACATCCGCGCCACGTCAACATTTTCCGTTAGTAAGTTTGACGGTGTTAATTTTAGGACTCGATTGAAACAATTTGACAAATTTTATGACTTGATTGCACTTTTTGCAAGTTTTAGGACTCAATTGCATTTTCGTGACAAATTTTAAGACTTCTATTGCACTTATCCCTATAAAATATATATATATATATATATATATATATATGCATTTGATTTTCTTAGTATTATTGTCAAAATTTATAAAAAGTTGCATATATTATTTTTTTCAATTTAAAACAAATATTTAAAAAAATAATATTAATAATTCAAATGGCTTTTCAAATGTGTTTTCTAACAAGTGGCATTTCTTTCAAAATTGCTTCTCAAAGCATAGTTTACCAAACAGTCTTTGCATTTGTCGAAAGTCCTTTAGGCTAAACTACTTTACATTTTCTCAATAGGTTTTCAAAATGCTGAACCAAACCCACCTGTAATTGTCCACGGTTGTTGTGTTGTCTCCGTTCTTGCTATAGTCCACCGTTGTGTTGGAATAAGAAAAACCGACACCAGCTGGAGACCCTAGGAACAACGCGTTTGCAGCTGCCCTCGTAAAACAAACAATTACTCCGCTCCGTCACCACGAGAAAAGTTGAAATGCTTTTGCAAAGAGTACACTACGTTTTTAAATACTTTACCATTATTCCATGCAAATTTATTTTTGTAAAGAGTCTTCCCGTCGCTATGGACTCGGAATGGTTCGAGTTCCTGCATTGCTTCATAGGTGTGGGAGGAGCAACCGGGACTTAAACAATCAGCACCGTAAATTTAACCATTTACTCACTAAAACGTACCGGAAAATATTCTTAAGATGATTTACTGTACAATGACATACATATATAACCAAAGAAATGATATAGATGGCTCGTCTGTGCTTGTATATGCATGTAGAAATAAGAGGACATTTAAATCTGTGACATTTCGTATCACTGATAATCCTTCCAATTCGGAATGACGGGAGCATCGAACAAGGGAGATTAGAATATGGCAAATCCTGATAATAACTTCTATTAGTATTGTCACGACCTCTTTTTTTTCGTCCGGGGAAAAGGAAGAAGGTTTAGGGGTATTTGCCTAAAGAAGCGGACCAATGGCCCTAAATTAGGCGGGGCTCTCCCAAGCCCATACCTCGCGCGACGTTGGATTTCATATTTCAATTATTAACAACCTAAATATTTTTAGGAGTCGCCACTAGCCTATTGAGGTCGGCTAGAAACCAATCAAGACACGGGAGTGTTGTCTCGATTCATACGCAACCAGAGATTTCTAGGAACGGGGACTTGTTTACGCCAATGTTTCTATTAGCGCCCTTGCGGTACCACTAACTTGGAATGTTGTTTATCTAAATGGCCATACAATCTTGATTACCAATTATAATCTTTATGAAACCACTAAGTGTCCATGCAAATGTTTTTGTAGTTTTTTTTTTTAATGTCTAGACTAATCCTAACATAATTTAGAAGAGAAATTTACACTCAAAATAATGAAAAGCGGCGCGTAAGTAAACATCCAAGAAATTGAAATGACTTGAAAATAAACGAAAAAGGTAAACCCGATACAAGTCGGGCAAATAATATTACATGGCCTTGTTATCACGCCCGGGACAGGGACCCCATGAGCAAAATGAGAGTTCAAATATGCATGAAATTACTCTATATGCATGAAATTACTTTAAATAGTTTTAATCTACACAAAATGGATTATTTACAAAAATGGTTATAAAATACCAAAATAGCATTAAATTAGGAAAATGACCTTTTAAAATTAGGAAAATTTCATATATGTCATTTATATCCTAATTTGATGCTATCTAACATTTTTGATATTTTTGAAATTTTCATATTTTTCTCTTTTTTAATTATTTTTTTAAAAATAATAATAATTCCTTAAACCGATCTATGCTAACATGGAGTAACACAGCACATGAATATCACAATAATCAAGCTCAAATCGACCGTTTCAAGATCGAAGCTTAGTTTGAGCATTTTGTCGAACACTTGGTGTGCATTAAACTAGCCCCAATCAGCTTCCTCGGGCCATGTTTGCGGTCTTCAATCTCAACTCATGAGCAATATTATGTGGAACTAAAACATCAAGGTTAAACTACAACATGCAAGGAGTAAGATAGATAAAAAACACAGCTTAAAACACACGAAAATCAAGTTGGAATCGTCATCAAATATGCGGGTTTGATCTGATTTTGCAAATCTGGGTTTGGACCCAAGTCAAGCAAACAGGTTGAGTGCCCGTATTCAAGCCCCGACACCTATCACATACGAGATCTAAGGGAAACATCACTTGATCCGAATGAAAGTAGGTAATATGAGCTTTCAAATGCAATAAACATCACAGAGAATGACCCACCGAACAACATCAAAACGACCTCTCCAAGAAGCACACATGCAACACTCTTGAAGAGATTTCAAACACTTAGAAAAATTTCAACCTCAGAAATCAGTTTTCCGGGCCGGTTTTCCTCTTGATTTTCATGATCAAAACATGCTCAAACTCGAAAATAAATACATCTAGGATGCTTACCTTACTTCCTAGTTTCCTCTTCAAGTGGTTCTTGGCCAAGGAAACCGAGAAATTGTCCTCTGAAAGCACGTGGAAGTTGGCTTCTTCAACTGGAAATGAGATCTGCAAAAAAAAAGGAACTGACAACGAAGGTTTTCATTGACCTCTAACATTAGACTTCAAGACGTATTTTGTTGGAAAACTTGACACCACGCCAAAATATATGTATTCTAGTTTGGGTTAAAAGTCAATATTTTCCTCATTTGTCTCTCCAATTTCTCAAAAACACTGGCTTTCCTCACTCGTGACCAACCAGTCTCAACACTTAGAAAAATTTTCGGACTTTCTTGGCCCGCCAGGAGGGCACTGTTTCGGGGGGCTTTAGGAGGCCTTCCCGATCTCCATTTGGGACGTGCGACCTATGGTTGGAAAGATCTTTGAATGAAGTTTCACTCTCTAGTTGGAGGTTTTGGCTAATTTTTCCCGAAGGGTTGTGAAAATCTCACTTTTCTCTCAAAAGGTTGATCTGGAATTTCTGGGTTTGCTTTTCTGGAGTTGCTTCTGAGGGCCTCCTTGGGGAACGATTCCGAGCTCTGTCCTCTTCCTCTCGTCTCCTCTCTCTCATCCCTTGAAAGACCTTGCTTCAATGATCTTATCCCCCGAATTAAGGGATTTTTGGTCAGCCTTTTGTCCACCTACCAAGCCTGTCAACAGGGCTACTTCACCTACTCTTCTGACTTAGCCAAATTTTTTAACTTCTGCAGCTGTTGAGTGTGCGAACTTTGCTGCGATTTTCCCGTGCTGTCAGCGGCTTATCCCTGGCCAATTTCCGTCCACCTGCACTCCTATATATGGTCTTCCATCACGTGCAAATATCGAGCTAAATGGGCGGCTGAGTGAGATATGGTGGGGCCACCAATATGCCTACTTAGTAGCTTCGAATTAAGACCTAACCGTGGGCTGGGTTTTGGTAGCTGGTTTGAGTGCTTTAATCCATCAATTTGGCCGCGATTTCTGATCAATTAGCAACCTCATGTATAGTAGATTAAGATCTTGACCATTTTTCGCAATTTTCTCCACCCAATTTTGCAAGAGAGTCCCTCAAAGTTGGCCATTTTCTTGCCCGAAAATGTCCAATTCAATGTAATTCGGTCATTTTCGCCCAATTCGATTAATTAGACCTGACCCAAGTTCAATTTCAACTTAATTGGGGGCTAAGATGATGATTTAAGGGCTCGGGTGAAATTTTACAAAATTTGCGAATTGGTCCCTCAACTTTTGAAAATTGCATTTTTGCCCCAATTTGCCATTTTAATTCCAATCTGACCTCCTGAGCTTGGCTAGTCACATTTAGATCATTGGCCCCAACTTTTTTCTTTTTTTAAAACTTTTTTTTTTTCTTTTTTTAATCTTTTTAATTATTTTTTAATTATTTTTTTTTTTAGGTGTCAACAAGTATACCTAGACTGTACGTGGTACGTGAAAATATAAAACATATGTACCAATGTGACAGCTTGCAGTGTTTCCAAAGTGATAAATAGCCAACCACAACAAATAGAGACATGCTTAGCTTTCGTGACAAAGTAGGTACATTGAATGACCAAGTTTCATTTCAGTCTGAAATGACCGTGAAACTACGACGTTGACTATAAAACCCGTGATGAATTCTTAAGTAAAGGGAACACTGTACTTGCATTGAAAGAGAAGAAAACTTTACATTGCTTTCTAAATCAGAAAAAGACGCTGGTGATCAAGCGAAATTGGGAAAACTAAAGCACACTTCCTTTAAGCCATAAAAGAAGCGGCGTCGACTCCTCATTTCTCACTCCTTCAGCAAAATAATAATAAAATGCTCGATCGGCTGATTCATCTACAGTGACATATCCACCATAGTGATCGATTTGACCAACGGTTGTCCAGGCAACCTTTGATCCTGTCTTTCTCCCTCAGTCCTTCTTGAAGATAAATTCTAGAGTTGAGAACTCCATGGTGATTGCTTGCCTGAAAAGGCTCGTACCAATCCTGACTTCTCCGACTTCGATATGTATAGAGAATCAAGAACATCTCCTAGCTTCCTTCCCTGGATTTGAACAAGGGATGACAGAATACATAAAGAGAAAAGAAGGAGAGAAGAGTGGGTTTTAGAGTTTCTCTCCATTCTCTTTGCTCTCAGCTTCCTTCCTCTTTGAGCCACGAGAGAGAGAGAGAGAGAGAGAGAGAGAGAGAGAGAGAGAGAGAGAGATTAATTGAATTGGATTTGAATTATATACAGAACTTAATTGAATTGGATTTGAATTAACTGTATATATAGAAGATCGGATGAAAGAGAAGATGGAAATCAAGTCTTGACATATATTCGGCTAGGTCAAGCCTCAACTAGCCTCTGGCAAGGTTGTGGCTCGAGGCCATCCAAGCCGTGAGGGCAGCCTCACTGGCCATGGGCCAAGCTCAGCCTCGCCCATTCTCGCGAGGTCGAGTCTCCCAAGTCGCAAGGATGGCCTAGCACGGGTGACAATGGTCAAGCCTCGTCGGCCATTGGCAAGGCCCAACCTCGCCAAATCTAGCGAGGCTGAGACTTGCCCAACCTCTGGCGAGGCTAGCTTGAGGCTGCCCGAGCCATGAAGGCATCTTCACGCTGGGTTGGTGAGGCTTGCCCTTGCGTAGCCCTCTCGAGCCCTCGCAGACAAGACCTTGTGGCCTCTGGTGAGGTTGACTTTGACCTCACCGACCATCGCCTTTGGCTGGTTGTTGGGTCCCACAATCGGTTGGAGGAAGGAGGAGAAGAAGGAAAAAAAAAGAAAATATAAATGATATACAAAATAAAATATTCGAAAAATATTAAATATTATTAAAAGTTATCCAATCGGCATCAGCCATGTCACGTTAGCCGATCAATGTCCATGTTAGTAAAATCTGGTCAAAATTAGCTAGAAAAACTAAATTAGCATAAAATCAAAAGGTTTATGACTAAATTAGTACCAATAAAATATTTATAACTAAATTGGCACAAATACAAAAAAAAAAAATTTGACACTTTTCCTAATTTTTTTTTTATGATGACAGCTGTCAAGTTAATAAATAATACTTTATTTTTGCCTTGCATGCATGAGCAAAAGCCATAAACCAAAAAAAAAAAAAAAAGAAAGGAAAAAGACAAAAAAAAAAAGGAATATTATGTCAATTCATCGCGTGCATATTTGTGGCGTTGACATTTTCCTTTCCTTATAAAATGTCTCGCATGTTTGAATACACACAATAAGCGAAATGCCCCTATACTCGCACTACGAATTTAGTCCCTTTATTTATCGTGATCCTTTAGTAAGTACTAAGTCAAATTCAGAATAATGAGATGGCAACTCCATATAGGTTGGAGTTTGCGAGATAAAATAAGAATCGTGGTATTGATCAAGCTAACGGGAAGATGTAGCATATGATTCTCATAAGATTTTTAATGGAAGGCACATAAACTTTTATGATCGGTGACCAATTTTCTTTCTTTCTTTCTTTCTTTCTTTCTTTACAAGAGGAAAAGAAGTGGAACTAAAAAAAAAAAAAAAATTGTCACTTTCTTGTTCTCTCTACTTTTTTATTTTATTTATTTCTCAGTATCCTTCTATGTTGCATTGCACGCGTGGTTAGTCCACTCCCGGCGTGAATGCATAGGCGTTAGGTGTTTCCAATGGTCAAACACGCATCGTTCAATATTTAATATAGATAAAGACCATGCCATTTATGAAAACAACTTACTATAATCACTTTGAGGGGTTTTGTTTGCCTTCTTGTTGTTGGATAGGTTGTTGCGAGCGAGCTGAGGCACGTAATGACCCGCGTAGCTCTCGCCTAAAATGTAAAAATCCCGGTCCTTGTACTCGGGAAACCTCTCCAGCCAATTTAGCAAGAATACATAATTGTCTGCGGCTGTTTTTGCTGTTCACCGCTCGAGCTATAGTCCGCCGTCGTGTTAGAATTAAAAAAAAACCGACGCCAGCCGGAGACTCTAGGAGGAGCACGTTCGCAGCTGGCCTCGCAAAACAAATAATTACTCCGCTCTGTCAGCTACAAGAAAAGGTGAAATACTTTTGCAAAGACTACACTATATTTTTTAGATACTTCACCATTATTCCATGCAAATTTATTTTGTAAAGAGTCTTGCCATCGCTGTGGACTCGGAATGGTCCGAGTTCCTACCTACCTCCCTCCCTCCATAGGCGAGGGAGGAACAACCGGGACCTAAAAAATCAGCAACGTAAACTTAATCATTTAGACACTAAAATGCACCAAAAAATATTCTTAAGATGATTTGCAGTATAATGGCACAAATATTTAACCAAAGAAATGATATAGATAGCTCATCAGTGCTTGTATATGCATGTAGAATTAAGAGGACATTTAAATCTGCGACATTTCATGTCACCGATAATCCTTCCAATGTCGGAATGAGAAGAGCATCGAACAAGGTAGATTAGAAAATGGCAAATCCATATAATACTTGTATTAGGATACTTTGACTGTAGGCGGTACGCGAAAATATGAAAGATATATACCAATGTGACAGCTTGCAGTGTTTCTGTTGACCAAATTCAGAGGATCCTCCTATCTTGGTAGGAGAATATTATAGGATATTCTCCTGATTTGGTGTTCTTTCTTTGTTCAATTGTTACCTTGTACATTCCTTGTAATTCAGCAAAATAATTATGAACATCTATCAATAAAAAGACAATCCCTCTCTCAAAGAATTCATAACAAAACTTTGAGAGAGGATTCTCGAGGATGTAGTCCTACTTAGCTGAACCTCGTCAAATTGCATTTGCGTTCTTTCTCTCTAAATTTATCATGGTATCGAGTGGGTTCAAGCCTAACCTGTTATTGTTTGTTTTGGCCATTTTTCTAGTTACCTTGTTGCTGTGTTGTCACCACGGAAGAACAAGATGCCGGCAAGAAATCGCCGACTACAACTCCTTCAACCAAAGGCCTTCTCTAAGAATCTCACGGCCAAAGTCTCATCAACCCGCTTCTGAACGAAAGGAATTTCCTTCCTTGGTCATGAGCTGTAACTATAGCTCTCGGCGGTTGTTCGAAACCTGGCCACATCATTGGTAAGATCAAAGCTCCTCCAGAAGATGATCCTGGAGCTTTCTTTCTTCTTTTGACTTTGTTGAATATGGACAAGAGTTGCACACCAATGTTGACTTTTCTTCTCCAGCAACATGCGCCTTCTAAGGGAAATAGGGAGAGGGAGATGCGCGCCTTTAATGCGAGAAGTAATATTCTAGATCATTTGTTATTCTTACTAGGGGTGAGCACGGTTCCGGGTAGAACGGGAACCGGGAACCGAACCGGAGGGTTAGGTTCGGTTCCCGGTTCCAAAGACACCGGTTCCGGTTCGGTTCCATTTTCTAGGAACCGGAACCGGGAACGCCGGTTCCTAGAAAATGGAACCGGGAACCGGAACCGGAACCGGTCATAAATCTTTAAAAAAACCTAGCTTCCCCACGTGATTTCCCGCCTCTGCGATTCTTCCCCCTTCCTCTTTTTCTCTCTTTCTCTCTCTCTCTTTCTTTTCTCCACTTTTCACTCATCACGTCACTTCTTGCCCCCCCCCAACTTTTTCTTTTCTTTCTCTCTCTCTCTCCTCTTTCCCCCTCTCTTGGCCGAAACCACACTCCTCCTCCTTCTTCTTCTTCTTCGTAGTCTTCTCCTTCCTCTTGCTGGCTGCTGCTTCACCCACCACCACACCGCCGCCCCACGCCCTACTCACCACCATCTCTTGGCCACCGAACCACCACCACCCACCGCTCATCCGACGAGTCGTCTCGCCGTTGAGCCCGACGAGCTGTCGCGCTGTCCGTGTTACCCCTCGCCGCCGTGAGCCGCCGCCGCCGTCTCCAAGCCACCATCACCACCTCTTGCCGCTGCTCACTCCGCCGTCCGGGCCGTCGTTGCTTCGAACCGCCACCGCCTCCGCCAGAACCGAGCTCTTCCCCCCCTTGGCCGTGGGTTGAGCCGCGACCGCCGCCGTCTTCTTTGCGCCGTTCGTGCCGCCGTTGGTGCCGTGAGACTTGTGTCTTCGCCGCCGCCGCCGTCGCCGCGTGCTCGCCGTCGCCGGACCTCCCTCGAAGATCGATCTGGCTACAAACGATTCGATGGCGAAGTGCCGGTGGCCGAGCTTCGCGAACCTCGCTCGCGGCTCGATGAATCGGATGGCATGTCGCCCTAATTCCTTAAAGTAAATGATCTCTTGGGGTGCTTGATGTTTAGGTATGGACCCTTTGGAGAGGAGGTTTCGAGAGTGCTAGGCGGTGGTCTTGTGCCAGGTTCGACCTACTTTTTTGCTGTATGGTCCACACGAATCTGCTGCATTACTTGAACTTTCACTTGAGATGTATGGAAGTTTGAAGATTTTAATTTTATCAAAGCTATTGATTTTGCTGCATTGTGGCTCTAAAGGTTCCTTAATTTTGGTGGGAGGTGATCCTGGTGTTGGCAAGAGTACCTGTTGCTGCGGTGTAATGTACTTAGATAATACAATAGAAATTCATAAAATATTTTAAGTTCTGTATATATCTACCTCCCTGTCTAACCATTGTGCCCTACCTTGTCCATCTCATATATTAATACTAGAAGATGGCTGCAATGATTGCTGAAGGGCATGATCTTGGGAGATCGGCTCCGAGTAGTATGTCTCTCGGGGAAGAGCCGAGGTAAATGGATTTTTCATGCTAGCCTTCTCGCTGGTCTTTGCTGTCATGCATATTCATTCTTGTTGCCAGATCAAATTTGTTATTGCTTTTCTTGTTTGTAAACATAGGCTCTTGTGCATTTTCTGTCTTAGGATTTTCTCGGCTTGTACCTTAAGAATTAGCCACGAGACAATTTTACTCAAGGAGTCTTGATAGAAATGAGGATATAGATTTTCTCGATAGGAATGTGTTGTATGTGTTGCTTATCTTTTTTCTGGCCAACTTTGTATGTATATCGTGGTCATATGACACTTAGAATCTACCTTTTCCCTTATGAGGAATCTCTTTGATTTTGTATTAGAGTGTGGAGCAAATTGGAAGTAGAGCTGACCGTCTAAATGTAAAAGATTTACATTGCTGTGTATTGGTGTACCGAAAATGGAGGGCCAATATTGAATTATTTCGGCTTTTGGATATTCGCTCACTACGAAAATGAAACCAAAAAAAAAAAAGAACCCGTTGGAACTCGGAACCGACCCGGAACCTGTGACAGGTAGGTTCCGGGTTCTCGGTTTTGACGGGTAGGTTCCGGGTTCCAAAAATTGAGGAACTGTACCTGAGGGTAGGTTCCAGGTTCCAGACGGAACCGAACCGGAACCGGGAACCGCTCACCCCTAATTCTTACGTCTTCTATTATGTTCGACTCCAACACTCCCCCTCAACACCTAATACTCTTCTCCCATGACATCTGGTATTCGTCTTCTTTAGTTGCCTTTGCAGCTACAACTTTCAACTAGTCTTTGCGAAGCTTGGATTTCATCAACGCGATCGCTTCTTGAGTGCTCCTTTAGATATAGTTCCCGTCGCCGGCTCGAGTTCATGATCTCGACACCTTGATCCGGGTTCGGGGTCCCCGATTTGTTGGCTCTAATTTGATCCCCGACTCTCGATCCCTAGCTTGTTCCGACACTTTGATCCCCGGCTTGCTCGAGTTTGATAAGGTCCTTAGGCTGCTAGCTCTGATATGGTCTTTGGCCTGCTGGCTCTAATATGTTCCCTAAGCAACTAGCTCTGATACCAATTGTAGGGTATGCGACCCTTTACACTCTGATACCATTTGCAGAGACTGAGGCTTTGCTCTGATACCAATTGTGAGGTGTGCGAAAGCACGAGAAAATTGTAATAGACAACTAAAAAACACACTTGTTACACTAAATTGTGGTACAAATATAACACTCTAAATAAACTCTCACACAACTATCAAAATACTCACACTCAAAACAACTTATACAATCACACACTCAGCTATTTTATCTTCACTGAGGGATAATTTGCTCACACAGAGTTACTGAGGCTGCGATGCCTCTCTCTTGAAGCTCACCGTTGCACTTGGTGACCTCCTATTCCCACGCTCTCACTGCTGGAGGCCTCCCCTAAAGCTTAAATACATGTGGCTTCCCTAAAGCTCAACTTTGCCTGCGTGTGGCGTGACGTTATATGCTGTCACACTTGAGCACGCTGGACGACGGGGAACTCATTATTTTTCGACAACTATCTCAACGCTCATCGTTTTCTCCATTGAGAAAAGGGCAACAGATCACAAAGAGAAGTTATTCGATGAAATTAAAAAAAAGAAAAAGAAAAATTAAATATGTACATTGCAGCCGTGTAGATCCTGTCCTCTCTCTCTCTCTCTCTCTCTCTCTCTCTCTCTCTCATGCATATCTTTACCTGAGAGAAAAGTTTGCAGCCTATTTCCCATTCTCTCACTCAATCACGCACTGTCCCCATGGGAACCGAAGAGATCGAGCGACGCGTTTCATCTTCTGTTTCAATCCATCAATGGAAGTATGACGTGTTCGTGAGCTTCAGAGGTGAGGACATAAGGAAGAACTTCGCGTCCCACCTCTTCCGTGCGCTGAGGCAGGCGGGGATCCACTATTTCAGGGACAATGACAAAGTGGAGACTGGGATTTTCATCGACTCCAAGCTGCTTGACGCGATTCGCAATTCTAGGGTTGCCCTCGTCGTGTTCACCACCAATTACGCCAACTCGCGGTGGTGCTTGGACGAGCTGGTGGAGATCCTGGAGTGCAACATGAGGTTCAGAGATCATCAGGGTCACGTGGTTCTGCCCATTTTCTTCGATGTCGAGCCAGGGGACGTTCGGAAACAGAGCAGGCTAATCGGGAAGGGTTTCGAAGAGTGTTTGGCCACCCACAGTGACGATTTTCTGGTGCAGAAGTGGAGGAATGCGCTTAAAGAAGCTGGGAATTTGTCAGGATTGCACTTGGATAATGATGCTAACGGGTAAAGCATTTAATAAGTGCACTTCTGAAAAAGCTCATATTAGTGGTCGATTTGAAATATGCTGTTGATTGAGTCTAGTTCATGAGTTTACCGCTCATCTGCTGATAGCCTTTCTATGCTATAGTTACTCATATTGAACTTGTTCTTCCCATGTAACTACAGGAATCAATCAAACTTCATCGAGCAAATCGTAGGACATCTCCTCACGGTCAGTCCTAGAGCAATCTCCCCCTATTTGGTCAAAAATGTTATCGGGGTAGATTCCTTTGTAGAGGACGTGATATCGTCGCTGAAAATTTGGTCAGAGGATGATGTCCGTGTGAATGGAATATGGGGAATAAAAGGAATTGGCAAGACAACGGTGGCCAAAGTCATCTGCGACCGTGTTATTAGGGAATTTGAAGGTGTTAGCTTACTTGAAAATGTCGGAGATGCCAACCAAGATACAGTTTTACTTCTTCAGAAGAGACTTCTCCACGATGTTCTGAAGGTACAAGGTCTAGAAATGTTTGATCTTCACAGCAACATCAACGAGATAAAAGCTAAGCTCTGCCATAAAAGGATCCTTCTAGTCCTCGATAACATCACAAAGAAGGACCAAATTGAGTATTTCGGAGCTGGAGATCGAGATTGGTTCCGACGTGGGAGCAGAATTTTGATAACTACAAGAGATGAGCGGTTGCTGGAAGATATCCAAGTAGATAACAAGCACATGCTTCCAGGATTGACTCATAAACAATCGCTCGAACTCTTGAGTCACCATGCCTTCTGCAAAGACCACCCTAAAGAAGGCTATGAAGAGTTGTCAAAGAGGCTTGTCCACTACACGGGTGGACTTCCAATAGCTCTGAAAAGATTTGGTTCCTTCCTTTCTAAGAAGAGAGAAAATGAGTGGCATGAGATATTGGAGAAATTGGTGAGAGACCCTCATCTTGACTCGGTTGGATTGCCTTTAGAACCATTTTCCTCTGTTCTTCCCTTTCAATCAGTGGGGCCAATTGGAGGTCCCGGTGGGAGTCCTTATGATGATAAAACATACACTGATGTTAGAAAAATAACTGTAGTCGTAATGTCAGGATTGTGTCCTTTTCTATTGAGTATGATCAGGATGGGTGTTTGGTCCGCTCGCCAAGACATGGTGGACCTACAGAAGGCAGAATGTGCACGGTGAGTCCACCGTTATGGTATGCTATGGCATATATTTGTAAATATTTTTGCCAAGACATGGTGGACCTTTGCCTATATATAAATATTTATTTCTACTAATGCTGTGCTCCACATCAAAATATGAGGTATTGTTCGGTCATTAGAAAATAAGAGTCTACATCGAAGGTAAATTGCTTAAAAGGATTCAACGAGGTTGGTCCACAATGCTTCATGATCTCCCAAATTCTCGAAAAAAAGGAAAAGAAAGAGTTGTGTTAATTTTATATACTTGTCTTGATGTTAGATTTATCAAAGATTTTGATTTTGCTTCGATGTTCCCAGCATAGAGTTCCATGAACTCCATCTGTTTATGCAAACATCAGGGCTAAGATGGAGTTGAATGAATTGAATGAGTTTAGTGAGACTAACAAATTGATTTTCTCAGTGCTCATGCAATATCCTCTTCTTGAAGTACTTTTAAGTCCCCAAAAGTATCCACTATCCTTAGTTTTGGTAATATCCATTTCTTGAAGGTGATGGATGCAAGATTTGTGCTGCTGCCTGCAGGTAAAACTAGATTATCCAAATGAGTTCTTGACTTCAGTATCAGGCTACTTTATGGACGATCCCAGATTTGTCGCCATTCAGTCACTTACCTTCCACAGCAATAGGAGAACATATGGTCCATTTGGCTATAAGATGGGGAAATTTTTCAGTTTACCACCGGCTGCTGGGAAGATCATCGGATTCTTTGGGATGTGTGGCAGTTGTCTTAATTCCATTGGAGCATATGTTTTACCAATCTCTCGTGCATATCCCTTTGAAATCGTAGGCCGATTTGGAAATAGTAATTATGAAGACCGATGGGATGACGGCAAGCATACAGACGTTAGACAAATTGATGTTGTCTCTGGCTCTGCAATTGAGTCGATAACTATTACTTATGAGCGAGGTCGTTCATTTGCACACGGTACAGGTGGGGGAGGCACAACGAACAAGGTACCGGTTCTACTCGAGTAATGAATTGTTGATCTTGGTGTTAGATGAAAGCTACTCTTTTTATTTCTGATTCGTGCAGCCCATAATGTCACGTGCTGAAGACGTGATGCAAGAATAGAAATCATTAGTCGCTATTCGCTAATGTTTAAAACTTGGCCAAGTTGAACCGCCAGAATTATAACTCATCTGGGAAATATAGAAGCAGGATGTATAACATAATAAAATTGAAAAACTATTCGAACACGATTTATTTGTTTTTGAAAATTGGTGATTTCTATGCCTGTGAATGTTGTTTTGCGTACATGAGTTATTTCCATAATGACTTATGGAATAATTAACTGTCCGTCTCGTATATCTTTATTCTAATCAGTTGTTTTATGAAACTCAAGTGATGAGTTAATCTCGGAATTACACAATATTACCAATGATATCTCATGTGCAATTCAAAGAGTGTCTACTTTTTATATGAGATATACGACATTACGGTGAATTATGAAAGATCATCTATTTTATATTTTTTCACTCATGCACATTTACCTACTATTTAGAAGTTGGTGTCACGTGCTTGTTACTATCATGCATAATGTTTTTGTTTTACAAGTTACTGCATTGACTATTCCTTACATTCTAATGATTATTACAGATAATTCTGGACTGGTTAAGTGAGTATCTAACGTCAGTTTCGGGCTATATAACAAGTGGTTTTGGCTCTACTATCATCCATTCACTCACGTTTCAAAGCAATAAAAGAAGATACGGGCCATTCGGCGCTAAAACCGGAAGGAAATTTTCATTCCCCGCCACTGGGGGAAAGATCATTGGGTTTTTTGGGAGTTCCGATTCCCATCTTCAATCTCTTGGAGCATATTTCAAACCAATCTCTCATCTATATCTGATTGAGTTTATTGGACCATTTGGAGGCCAAGGTGGACACTGTTGGGATGATGAAAAATTTAATGGTGTAAAGAAAATAAAGATGATGTTGGAAGATGTTGTCAGCTGCATCTCCTTTGAGTATGACGATAATGGCGAATCTATTTGGTCCTCTACCCATGGTCACAGTGATAGCGGAGATATCCATATGGTGAGTTCATTGCATATTTTTTATCCATATTACAGTTCCCCTTCTCTCTCACGTGCGCGCCTACCCAAACCTCCTTATCGATTCTAGGAGAACTTCTGTGAAAGCCCTTCATTTGCTTATCTTCAATTGGAACTTTTTTTTTTCCTAGAATATATCCTAATTTTTGCCTAATCCTTCCTCTGATGATTGATCCAACTTCTGAGGGAAAAAAAGTAAAGAAGATATACCTTGATTATATTTGATCTCTTCTATAAGTTTAGTAATAAGCATAACAGCCCAATTGTTCCGATGGAAAGATGAACTTATGATTATCCTTTTATAAAATTTGCAAATGAATAATTTCAACGAAATTTTTCAAATTCTTATTTATTACATTCTCGTTATGTACTCCTCTACAAGCACATTGAATGTACTGAAATGACAATAACAGAGTTTTTCTTATTGATATTAATAGCTACTTTATAAGGAATGTTTTTATGTGGTTCAATAAGGTACGGTGAAGGTCTTAGGCACCTCCCACTGCCCTGCGCCACCATTAGATCGAGTATTAGTTTTCTAATAAGCTTAAAACCTTTATCAAACTAAATTGTGAGTGATAGTAACCTGCATACATGATGGACAATGATAAAGTATGGGTTGTGGACAGTTTCTTAAAGGGAAATGAAAACCGTCCAAATGTACTGAATGATTGAAATCGTCTTTTGATCGTTTGAATTTTTTCCGGTGATTTTTGCTTTCTACATTAGACAAAGTTCCATTAATATGCTTTATGCGAGATGGACTCCATGAAAGTGACCTTGTACGATTAGTTTTTCTAATACTAAAGAAAGCGAATCGGCAAAGTGTGCTAGAGAACCCAATGGTCTATCATCTTCGATTGCTGACCCTGAAAGTATGATGTAAGAATAGTAGTCCATCCATACAATAGTTTTAAGAAATTCTTGGGTCTAAGTCTTAAACTTCTACATTGTTCATGGATGAGATGTTTGAGTAGGCCACTGCAGTCTATCATCTTTGATATTGATCAATATGACAATTAATTGCTAATTCTACAGGTTAACTTGGACTACCCTCATGAGTTCTTGACCTCAGTGTCAGGTTATATCAAACATGATAATTCTGTTATTCAATCACTCACGTTCGAAAGCAATATAAAAAGGCATGGACCCTTTGGTAAGGAAGAGGGAAGGTTCTTTAGCTGTGCACTGGCATGCAGCAAGATAATTGGCTTTCACGGAAGGTCTGGCATTCAACTTGATGCGCTAGGAGTCTACTCTGAACCAATTTCTGATCTTCATCTCTTGAAATCCATTGGGCCATTTGGAGGACAAGGTGGCAGTCCATGGCACAACAGAGATAGCACAGGTGTGAGAAAAATAATTGTAAAATGTGGATCAGCTATTGACTCCATTACTGTTGAGTACGACAAGAACAGTTCTGTGGTTCAGGGCCCTAAACATGGTGGAGATGGAGGACATCAAACATTCGAGGTATGGCCTTTAACATTTACTTAATCTTATAAACGTGCAACTTCTATGTCATTGCTAAGGTTTGGTGTTTAAGTGGTTTGGAGGTCACGTTTATGCATGAGTGTGATAGTATCTTATAAATAGAAGTTAAAGGTGGAAGTGAGATATAAGAACAGTCCGTAGATTTTGAGTTTAGATTGACAAATTATCTGGAATGGGAACTTCTGAGAACGTCACTGTTGGGGCATGATATAATATCATCACAGAAAAGGAACCTCTCTTCGGTTTTCCTAGAAAACTCTTCCAACCTTCCTCGGTTCCATTTACGATGAGATCACTCAATACATACAGAAAAGTACAACCTCTGAAAAAGGAAAAAAAAAATATTAAAAGGTTTTTTTAACTTTATGACTTTTAAGTCTAAGAAAAACTTTCCTAAAATATGGGAACTTTTCTCAAAGAGTTGCCAAAGCATTTTTTGTTTTCTTTTTTAATAATCAATTGCCTTTCATTTTATAGATGAATGATTTGATAACTGTGGCGACCAAAATAGGTCTTATGCTCTAGATGCAGCCGATTATCTATTTAGCTTTTACTTTCTTTGTTTAACTAAATATAACTTATCCGCTGAAGTGTTCTCTTTATGTTGTTTTTAGGATTATTTAGTTGGGGGGTTGGGATTAAATATGTTTGTCTTTCCAATTTTGCAGATTAAGCTCGATTATCCTCGAGAGTGTTTGACCTCATTTTTTGGTCACTTTGGATCTTTTTTTGGGTATACTATTGTTCGCTCACTCACATTTTTAGCAATGAAAGAACTTATGGGCCATTTGGTGAGGAGGTCGGGGAGCACTTTCATTTTCCATCAATCGGTAAAAAGATTGTCGGGTTTCATGGAAGGTCTGGAGTATTTCTTGATTCACTCGGAGCATATTTTGAACCTTGACATGCTAAGCTCCACCTTTATGTGCACCTTGCACTTGCAGTTGATGTTTAAGTTTACATGTATATATGTATTATCTCGAATGTTCACATCTAAATTTTTGCTAAATATTGCATAGAAAATTATGGACCAATTTAGCCTTAACGAAATGGATTTTCGCATCACGTAAGCACTATTATTATTTGTATCAACTGAGCTTTATTTTTATTTTTAATTTTATTATTGCATTTCGGGTAAATATATAAAAGTCATTATTCATTGAAAAAACTCTTTTACATGAATCGACACGAAATAGTCTCTCTCTCTCTCTTCAATCTTGTTCATATACACGAAAGAAGAGCAAGCGCTCTACCCATGAAATAAAAATAAAATTAAAAAAATAAAAGAGAAGGGGGGGCTTGAGAAAGGACAAAATAATGAAAGAAAGGATGAGAAGGAGAATAAAAAAGGAGAGAGAAAGAGGGGAGTCATCTTCTTCGCCCCCTCCCCTTTTTTCTCCTCCATCCTCCCTTCCTTCCTTCCTCCTCTGTAACTCACGCACGCGCGAAGGAGAGGAGCAGCGCTGAGGCGGGCGAGAAACCCGGATGGATGGGACGCGTCTTCAATGCCGCGAAGCTACGGAGCAGGCGCCTTCAGTGCCGCGGAGCTAAGGAGCAAAGCAGAACAGGTGGGGTGGTTGAGGGGACGCCAGTTCGGCCGCACCAAGGCCGGCCGGAGCCTCCGTCGACGACCTCCTCGGCCTATATAGGACGTCCACGAGCCAAGGAAAAACACACGAAGAGAGAGAGAGAGAGAGAGAGAGAGAGAGAGAGAGAGAGAGAGAGAGATCTGAGGGGAGGCCTTTGGAGAGACATCCGAGAGGCCTCGAGGGAGAGAGACCTGAGAGAGCGAGCCCAACTAAAGGTCGAGAGTCGGTGAGTGCTCTCCGGTGACGAGACGCTCAAAGAAACAGCCGGACTCACCGGCGTCACCTCCCTTCCCGAGCCGACGTTTGGTGGGTGGTGCTCTGTTTTTTAATTTTGTTTTGTTCGAGTTCAGGGTCGGCTCCCCAAGGATCTCGACTCGTAGGTGCGCGAGGCAGACGGACGCAGCTCGACCCTCGAGCTCGTCCGCCGTCCGACACGGCGAGCCGCGTAGGGGACCCCCGGCCGACCACCCTGTCTACGTGCTCTGTTTGCCCTGTTTTGGGCAACGCTGGACCGGCGCTCGCGGCCGTCTGGCCAGCGCGTGTTCCGTCCACATCGCCCCTGCATTTTGAACTTGCGGCAGGGAAAGAATTTCTTCTTCAGTTCAAGTTCATTTCAAAATACTTCAATCGGTACGCGCAAGAAATAGGCCAATTCAGCGGCTTTTTGCTCAATTTCACGTGGAGTCAAATTCTCATCAGTACGAGTCAAGGGAACGGCCCCCTGTCCTTTGATTTCCATACAAAGGACACGATTCAATCCTTTTCCTTCTTCTTGTTGCTACATATATCGTTCGTACACATCTTCTCTTTGTTTCCCGAGCCTATAGTGAGTTACAGACAGAGTTCGAAAAGGTCAATCCCAAGAAATTCTTCGATTTCTTCCGGAAGCAGATGATTCTTCATCTCCTTCTCACGTTCCGTGAATAGCCGGGAATATCCAGAAAGGCATTTAGAGAATCGGTCTGATTCTAGCTCTGTTCGTTCCGTTTGAAGAAAGGAAGGATCCCAAAGAATCGATCTTTCTTTTAGTTGTTGAAGTGCCGGCTCGAGTTCGAGTCTCGTTGGAGCCGAAAGCCCCTCCCGTTCGATATCGCACATCACTCGTTCAACAGAACGCCCCAACTAGATCTGATTCCCTTTCCCTGTTGTGGCTGAAATCGAGCCAATGAAGTGACGGCTGGAGGCGCCCCCAACCAGATGGAGGCGAGCGGCACTGCTCTCCGTGGCTGTGTCCGTCGCGGCGAAGCTGCTGTGGACGAGAGGAGCGAGGCACGATGCCAGGTCGTGAACCGGGTCGTATTCGGGTAGCGTCTCGTTTGTTCGGGCCGACTGGGTATGGGTGTGCATGGGCTTGTAAGGTCATGGGCCTGGCTTTTCTTTCAAGTAAAATTTGGGCCTAAGAAGAATTAATTCGAACTGGGCTCTTGATGGAGCCCAGTCCGGCCAAACTCAAGACAAGGGCCTAGTTTGGTAAGCCCTGGTCTGTCAGGGTCGGGCCGAGCTAGATCGGGCTTGGTAGCCCGACTCAGGTCCGTTTATTTTATAATTTAATAATTTTAATAATAAAAAATAAAACATCCAAAAAGATTTACATTTTCCAAAAATAGAAAAAAGCTTGAAAGATGGTTTTATTCTCCACTAATACATGGAAAATCCTTCAAAATTCAAAAAACTTATGGATTTAAACAAGATTCCATACGGGAGAGCATTAGTTATTAACTAGTATAATCAAGTTTCGATCTTTATTTCTCCATTATCGCAAGAGTGATTTACTTAGGTTTCTAATTGACCCATTTCAAACAGATTAGTGGCGACTCTTAAATAAAGTTGACTTGCAAATTAAAAACTCGAATCATAAGTTGTAAATTGATGGGCTTGAGAGAGCTCGAGGCTAAACCTAACATTTAGCGAGCAATTAGCCTCCACACGTGCCTGTGCATAAGGGCATTGAAAAGAGAGATCGCGATATTGGACATCCTCAAAATTTTAGGGACATGAATTGATGTATCCTCTACAAATAAAGTGTGTTAAAGCTTTTATTCCAGTGAATCAAATCTTCATCAACTAACCTTGGGGCTTAGGGATGGCGCCATCAATGGGAAGCAAGTTTTTATAGAAAAATGATTTGTTTAAAAAATTCGTCGTAAATCGAACACTTTTTAAGTTTTGCATTTGAAAACGGTGGATAAAGGAGAGTGAATCAGCTGTTTTTCTCCATCTACAGACTTTCTGCAGGTGGATTTTGGTCGGTAGGACCAAATCTAGTTATTCTCTCTGGGCATAATTGTTCCAACAATGAGTTCTTCCCTTGACAAAAGAGCACTTACAATTTACAAGGGCTCGCCCAAGATTTTCCGTTAGCAACCTGAGTGCGTTTCTGTCGTGGCAAATTAATGATTTGGAAGACATGTTCATAAAATAAATTATTTATATTGCTTATAAAAATTAAGCGACAAATTTTATTATCCATAAAAATTTATTTCTAAATATTTTTATTGATGATGAAAATCTTTTTGTTAATTCATCTTTGTAATGGATATTCTTGATCAATTTTAGGAAGATATTTTTCGAATTATCGATTTGCCACAAAATAAAGATACGTGGGTTGTCGTTTTTCTTATTTCATCTAATATATGTTGATATGATGCTGAAATAGGCAAGATAATCTACTGTTTTCCAGATCATGCACTATCATCTCAATCATTAAGAGAGTGGATCATACACTAAGCAGTGTCATATCTCATTTTTGCTTCTCGACTTGTTGCATTAACATTTCTTGACATGTATACATAATGGACAAGTACAACGTTTGGGGCGTGGAAAGCATCTTGAGAGAAATCAAAGCCATTCAAATGTACTGAAAGATTGAAGTTGTTTTTTGATTATTTAAATTTCCGTCCTTAATTTTTTCTTATATTAGTGAACCAGTGATCCTAACACTTGTTGCAAGTGCAATCGAATTTTAGAGTTTTTGAAAAGTGTAATCAAGTCCAGATCTTGTCAAATAAGTATAATCAAGTCTCTTTGTTAGAGAAAGATCGTGTGATAGGGAAAAATCTCATCATTTTTCTATATGTAGTAAAAAATATGTACTATAACATTGTGATAGGGAAAAATCTTTTCTTTTCTCTCAAGAAACTTCAAGAGAAAGAACTTAGAAAAATTAAATCATAAGTATCACTTATATAGAGTAATAAGTTGTAAAAGTAAGTTCCATAAGACACAGAAAATAATTTTGCTTGTAAACATAAGTAAAATTGACATATTAGGCACGGCATTTTATGTGGTAGAAAGAAAACAAATACGACTTAGGCATGGTATTTTATGTGGTAAAACAATGCAAGTTAGAGAAAAATTGATTTCGGGATGGTAATGGAATTTGTAGCGAAACAAAACCGACGCTACATGAAACGATATATCAAGTATAGGAAAAGAATTGATTATAGTATAATTGATCATACCATACACATTATGTTATGTAAGAAAACATAGATAATTATTAGCATGAATCAATATTAAAACACAAAAATTACTTTGGTTCAAGAATATACAAAATGTAGTAAAATATAGTGTTAGAGTTAATTTTACTTAATTAAAGAATGATGATTGATTAAAAATGACGAAATAGTGGTGTCAAATTAAAAAGAAAAACAGGGCATGATAAATTTATTTTAGTAAAATAGAACATACAAGACAGTTGATAAGTGTAAAATGAATTTATATGTGAGACAAGTACAACCTATAACATTTGATCATATTATAAATGATACATGTTGACACCTAATTTTGGAAAAATAAAATTGCATTTTGAACAAATAAAAAGAAAAAAAATGAAAATGGGGGAATTGATTTGATTGAAGTATGCAAGGAAATATGGAATTCGATGGATGTCTAGATTTTGTTAAATGCAAAAACAATTAAAATTCAGGTGAATAAATGGCAAGGATTTTGATAAAATGGAAGGAATCGGTGCAAAATCGAGCTGATTGCGAAATTATGCTCTGATTTACATCATTGATTTAATGCAATAGAAGATGGAAGTTTGAAATTTACCATAAAAAGTGGCCGTGCGGAACCATTATAAAAAGGAGTTGACCTGCAAGGTTTGAGGGGGGAGAATCCACTAAAAAATTTTCGTGAAAAGAGCTAAGAAGATTCGTCAAAGTGAAAAAAAAATAAAAGAGAAGAAACCCCATTTTCTTGTCCAAGAGTCTTTTTCTTTTTCCCTTCTGACAACCTGCAGAAGAAAAGAAAGGGAAGAGTCAACAAAAGAAAGAGAAAAAGTGCAGAGAAGTGACGTGTGGCCAGAGAAAAAAAGAAAAAAAGAAAAAGCAGCAGCAGCAACTGTTCGTCTTCTTCGCGTGGACGCCCCTACTCGCGCTCGCGTCGCACCTCCTCCGCCGCTCATCGGACGCCGCGCCTGCGCACTCGACGCCGCGCCTCGAAGCCCGAGGCCTGCTCCGCTCCACTACCGTTCCGCAGCAACCGAGCTCTCACTGTTCACCACCGTCGCTGCAACCCGCGACCCAGCTGCTGCTCGTCCCCCTCGCACCGGCCACCGTCCGTGACGCCGTTGCAACCGAGCGACACTAGACCTGCACCCGAAGCCTCCGCCGCCGACGACCTAGCGATGCCGAAGCCCCATAGACCGCCCCTCCACCTCACGCCCGATCGACGCATCTGCAGGTCTCGAGCCCCCGTTCGCCACTGCCGCATCTGATCTCACTGCGTCGGTGACCCACGACTTCGAGATCCGCTCGATTGTTGACCCCGCGCTGGCCCATGACTCGACCGGCCGTCCTCGCCGCTCCGCTCCTCGACGTCCGCTGCTCGAGACCCCACGGCCGAGCCCCGCACCGCAGACGACGCCGCCGTCCAGCGACCCACGACCCAGCTCTGTGACCCGCGACCCAGCCCCGACTCCGCCGCTGCCCTGAGTTGGAGCCCGCCGCCGTTCACTTGTAGCCGCTCCCCATCGGAGTTCCGACGAACGGTCAAACGACCACCCGGCGCCATTCCCCGTCGATTCCCTTAGGTAGTTTTTATTTTTATTTCTTTTTAACTTTTTACTTTACTTTTCACTTTATTTATAGTTTAGTTTATTTTACTCTTTTTATTTGTTATGTTATCTTTTTGTGTATTTCATTTGATAGCATTTTTAGTTTAGTTATTTGATTTGTAATATTGAATGTTAATATCTATAATTTTTGTAGGCATTATCCGCATGAATTTTGTCCGGAATTATTATGATTAATAATTTGATCCGAGAGACATTGGATCATTTTTTTAATTATTATAATTGTTGGGCTTTTTAGTGGAATTTCAATTGTTAAATCACAATGATTATTTAATTTGGTCCGTAAGACTTCGAATTAGATTTGTAATTATTTTGATCTCTTTGTTGTGATAATTAGGGTCGAGAATAATCGTTAATTTTTGTGAGACAACATGTTATTTTTTCGATTATTTTAATCCTTTATTTTGTTGATAGCTTAGATTTAATATTTATTTAATAATTACTTATCTTTTAAAAGAAAAACTAAAAAATCAAAAAAATCAAATTATGCATGAGCATATAGGTTTAGTAAATTAGACATGTAGGTTTAGTAAATTAGGACTACATTTTAAGATAATTTTGGAATAAATTAGGATTGATTCAAGATAATCTTTGCACATTTCAATAATCTCATTTTTCTAAAAATATAGTTTTCTAAAATAGGATAGGGTTTAAGTCAAATTAATCCCTAGAATAAATTAGAAAATTATCCCTTTTAGATAGTTTAATTAGGGTTTTCATAAATTCTGAATTTCAATAAAAAAAATGAAAAAATACTAGGCGCATGTTAACTAGTTTGCATAATAGAAGCATTTAATCAGAATTTGTTTATTAGTGAAATTATGTCATGAGGTGCGTGTTAACTAGTTTGCATAATAGGCCCATTTAATTAGAATTTGCATATTAATAAGATTAAGTCATTTAGTTAAGAAATGCATTTTTATAAAAGATCAAGAAAACCAAAAAAATTGTTTACTTTGTGTGATGCAATTTATTTATTGAATTCATGAGCATCAGTGTGATCACCTTTTTGCATAATAGTGATTTAGGTTAAAATAAATCCAAGTTGCCTGCAAAAATATTTTGAAAATTAAAAGAAATGGTACCGAAAGGGCATTAGAAAATTCTAGTGTAACCAAGTCCCCGTATCCTTAATCTCTGATTCGTAGGAATAAAATAAATCTCAATTTATTTTACTTAGGTATCTAATCGACCTACCATAAACGATTAGTGGCGACTCCTAGATATTAATCTGTGCATGTTAAATAATTGAACCTTAAGTCGCGATTTGGTATGGGCTTGGGAGAGCCTGAGCTAAGTTTGAAAAATTTAGTAGTCCATTAACCTAGTTTTAGGTGATGCACTTGAAAATTAGGTCACGACAATACATATTGATTTCAAATAATATAATTTTTAATTTTTAAAATTTGATGGCTACTGTGATCGCTGTGGCATTGTAAAGATGTTATATGTTCATGCAAGTTGAATTTGTTTATGTGGAGAAGGAATTTTGGTAAATTTTCAGAAAACTCTGAAATATAGAACCTTGCAAAGCATGTGCAGCCGCCATTGCTCCTGATGCAGCCACGGCGAAGACGGTTGAGGGTACACCTTGGCGATGCCCTAGCTGCCACGAGCCGAAGGCTCAAGCTCCACCTGGCTAGCCATCGTCACTAGCCGATGCTTGGCTTGGCCATGACAGTAGTGGTTGAGGCGAGTGGCGCAGCTTGTCCTAGCCTAGCGGTGTGTACGTCATGGTGTCACCTCGGACGCCTAGACTGACAGCTCAACCCTCGCCTAGCCATCCACCGTCCACGATTGGCCATTGCGACTCTCGCTGCGACTACTAAATGTTCGAACCCAAGGGAACAAAAAGCAGATTTAGTTAGGGCATTTTGTCAAACAAGTGAAGTGCACCACTGGAACGGGATCTCTTGGCTCGAATAGGATTGGAATCGGCATCAGGACCCTCATGAAGTGAACCAGGACAGGCATGGCGACCTTACAAGGATAGCTGGTGGCGGAAGCTTGCATGAGTTGGAAGGCCACAAGCTGTTGGAAGATCTTAGAGACGATTATGATTCTAATAGATCTTTTGATTAAAACAGTAAATAGGAAATTATATTCATGTATATTGCTTTTCCTATTTTATTCTTTTTCCTATTTTATTCTTCCTTTCTTACGTTATAAATGTACATTGTAATGTTATATGGAATACAATACAGTGAAACACTTTCCCAAAGCTTCTTTCTCTTTTCTGTCATGGTATCAGAGCCCTCACTTCCTGCCCTAGCTTCTGCAACCTTCTGAATTGCCATCATTTCTTTTTTTGATTTGCTGTTGTGCATTCCTTTCTGCGGAACAAATTGAAAGAACGATTAGGAATTCATTCTCAATACCATGGCAAATGACAAGAATGTTATGAATCCCTCAGCAGAAGATTCATCAACCCAAGATTAGCAAATTTCATCTTCTAATCGAGACGGATCGATTGGAGAAGAGCGGGTGACCAATGTCTCCGCCCCCCCCGGCTCCGGTCAGGTATTCTCGGGGCCGACGCATCGGCCTCCAACCCCGTGGTACCTCGCACAGTGGGGCCAGTACCCATATGGAACCGATCCGATTGGTGAGTCAGGTCAGACGATTGCGGGTCACAAACCCGGATTCATGCCGAGTCAAGGAATGGAACCCTACCTGGTTTCACACGGACCATTGTATCTATTTCCGTTCAATGGTGGCTGGCTAGAGCTCGGAGATTCGCTCTACATGTTGCCGGCAGACGGGCCAGAGTTATGCCTAATCACCCAACAGCTTACTGGACTGGCGAACTACCACTCTTGCGCTTCCGGCGAGCACTCGTTACTAAAACTAAAGAAGAATTCATCGACGGAACCATACCTTACCCGATGGATGAACGACTGCAGAGGCATTGGCGGCACTGCAATCAGTTGGTGCGCACCTGGATCGGAAACTACTTTGCGCCGGATGTTGCCATCGGTCTTCCTCCGACAGAAGATTCGAAGAAATACTGGGATAACATACAGGAGATGTGTGGGAAATCAGATAGGGCTAGGCTTTTCTCATTAACACAAGCCCTAACCGAGCAAAAACAGGGGAACCTCTTGGTCACCACCTATTTCAACCGGCTGTCGTCTCTGTGGAACGAAATTGAAGCAGCCAAAGACAAGTTGTAGGGGCCGGAAGCCACTCTCCAACAATTTTATGCGATGAGAGAGAAGGAGAAAGCCACCGGATTTCTTCTTACCTTAAATGACTTGTACACTACCTTTCGATCGCAGATTCTTGCGGTGGACCCTCAACCTCCTCTCAGCCAGATCTTCCAGTTGGCCGTGCAGGAGGAAAACCAGAGAGCCGCCACAACTGAACATGGTCGAATTGCTGAAGGAATGGGCTTCGCGATGTTTCCCTCGGGCTTTGTCTCAACCAAAAATGTCACCGGCACCGGAGGAAATCTCGAAGCCACAGGATAGCCGAGAGGAAAGGGGTTTGCAGCTGCGATGGCTAGAAGTGACGAAGAACGGATGGACAGCTGGGATCGTCACGCTCAATCGGACGGTTTGGATAAGCTCGCTGGATCTGACGGTCGAGGGAGACGTGCTGGATCGGACGGCCCGGATTAATTTTTCCCAGCGAATGGTTGGGATCATTGCGCTCAATCGGACGGCTACAGATTGATGAATTATTTGGTTGAATCATATAGTCGATATTTTGCCACGTCAGCGCCTATATACAAAGCATCGTACGACACACGAAATGCCACGTCAGCAGGCAAGGTCAGTGACCAAAATTCAAAGTTTAAAAATAAATATTGTGAATATTGCAAACGTCCACACCACACTGTCGATACATGCTGGAAATTACATGGGAAACCCAGTAATAAAAAGGAAAATGAATCTTCAGTCTATCAGGTCTCTGCGTAGAGGAGTGGTGGAACGTCTCAACAGACTATCACTCAAGAACAATATGAAAATATTGTGCAAGCTTTGAGTTAGCTCAAGACTGGTGATAATGGTGCAGGATTTTCAGGCACTTTTTCCCATGAAACGAATTCATTATCTATTGATGAATGGATTATCGATTCAGGCGCAAGTGACCATATAGTCTGTGATGAGTACCAAATTTCTCATGCCCATCAAAACACACAGTCTCCTATTACGGCGTGTCTTCCAAATGGAAACGTTATGAATGTTACCAAAAATGTCACCGGCACCGGAGGAAACCTTGGAGCCACAGGATAGCCGAGAGGAAAGGGGTTTGCAGCTGCGATGGCGAGAAGTGACGAAGATTACCCTAAGTCTTCACGGATGGACAGTTGGGATCGTCACGCTCAATCGGACGGTCTGGATAAGCTCGAAGGATCTGATGGTCGAGGGAGACGCGCTGGATCGGACGGCTCGGATCAATTTTTCCCAGCGAACGGTTGGGATCATCGCGCTCAATCGGATGGCTACAGATTGATGAATTATCCGGTTGAATCATACTGTCGATATTTTGCCACGTCAGCGCCTATATACAAAGCATTGTACGGCACACGAAATGCCACGTCAGTGTTGACACCTAAATTTTGACTAATCATTTAATAATTAATTGCATGAAAATTTAGGGATTAATCTTTAACCCCTAAAAAAAATAGTAAAATTGCATTTTCATATAGTCGCATTTGCATCGATACTAAAAGGCAACAAGACGCAGCGGCTCGTGGTCGATTACATGCACAAAAAGACGGTCTCTCTCCACTGGTCTGAGCACGCAAAAGAGCGAAAGTCAAAAAAAAAAAGAGGAAGGAAGTTCTTGCACATCCTTTGTCTCTCCCTCATTAATGCATGTGCATGCACGCACAAATTCGACGGACGTACGGATTCTAGAGGAACCCTAGAGAAGCAAAATGAGCCCATGATATAATATTATATAATATGCTCTCTCTCAAGTGTGGGTTGTCAGGAGAAGTAAACCAGAAATTTGTTGAAGGAGGAAGCCAATAATAAACAAGACAAGTCAAGAGTTGCGGCTATCCTATAGAAGGGAGGGACAAGTAGCCCTATAAGAAGCCCCAAGCAGGAGGAAGGATCCATGAACGTGCATTTTCTCCCCTCTCATTAATGCCTGCACATGCACGCATTAATGGGGACGTGAAAATTCTCCTGCAAGAAGATGGACCAACATTTCTTTAATATTATCCCTGCTGAAAAGCAGATGGGTAGCCACCATATTTGAAAAAAGCAACCGGACGTGAACAACAAGGAAAAATTACGGCCGCCTCCTATTCACACTAAAGTCAGTTGGACTTTTTTTTTTTTTTTTTTTTTGTTCGGAAAGTCAGTTGGACTTCAAGAACCCTATAAATACGCAAAGGGGGAAGCCACGCAAAGGAGGGAGCTGGGAGAAGAACGAGAAAATTCACTGGAGAGGTTCGTGAGAGCTATTAAAAAAGAGAGCCTGTGTGGAGACACATGAGTTGAGAGAAAAAGGGGAGAGACTCTCGTCAGAGAGAAAGAAGAAAAGATGAAGTCAGGGGGAGGAGATTAAAAAAAAGAGAAAAAGCAGAAGAGAGAGACTGCAGAGAGTGAGACGTGAGAAAGAGACAGAGAGTTTGTTAGAAAAAATAAAAAGAACAAAAAGGTGAAGCTAAAAACAGAAAAAAAGGTACACTGAAAGTGCAGAGAGAGAGAGTACAGAGACGGGGAAGGGACGTGCGAAGGAGAAGCGCCCACTGTTCTTCTCCTTCGCTGGATTTTCCGCCGGTTTCTGCAGCCCGCGTCCGCGCTCGCTCCACCGCTCCTCCGCCGTCACTGCTGCCAGGACCGAAGGCCGAGCCACCGCACGCCCGAGCGACTCTACCGCTGCTTCTGCTCTGCCCGTAACCTGCAGCAGTTGAGCCCCCGTTCGTCTCCGAGCGCGCCACCGTCTCCGCCCGCCACCGCTGCTTCTGCAAGCAGCACTTCCGCAGCCGCGAGCACCAGCAGTTCGCCCACCACCGTGACCTGCAGCCCAGTCCCGTAGCCTTCCGTGGGTCTGCTCCCTGTGTCTGCTCAGTCGTGCAGCAATCCGACCCCTGCTGTGCGACGCTGGTCACCCCCGTGCGAACACCGCCACGCCTCCGCCTCTGCTCCGCCACGCTCCCACCGGCGACCCAGCGTCCAGAGCCCACGCCGACGCTGCCCGGAGCTGAAGACCAGCAACCTGACGCTACAACCCAAGCCGCTCCACCCTGCCGACGCCCAGCAGCCCGCGCCTACGCTGCTCTTCGCTCAAACACCAGCAGCACCGTCCCGAATACCTGCACTCGCAACCGCGCCTCTGCACGCCTGCGACCCAGCCACGACGCCGCTCCTGCTGTCCCTCATCCCGTCCGTCTGTGAAGCTGCCGCTGCCCGACGCCATTGCTCTCCATCGCCGCTCAGTCCCTCGCGACACCAGCAGCCCGTGAAGCCACCGTCTCTGCCCGCGCCTGCACTTCCGCCCCGGTGCCCCAAGCTGCTCCGCCCTTGCTGCCTCGCTTTCCTCTGCCCAACACCGCTGCACGCCGTTGCAGCAACCGCTCGAGTCCGCCTAGCATCGCCAGCCGCCGTCCCCTTCTGAACGACGCCACCACAGCAGCCGCTGCCCGCTCCAAGCTTGCTGCCCTTCGCTGGAGCTCCGACGACCGCGCCCACCGCCCACGGTCGCCCGTCGCAGCAGCAGTAGCCATCCCAGCCGTGGTCTGAGTCTCCATCGTGGTCCATAAAACACCACCCATTAAGGCAAATTTGGAAAAAGTTCAAACTAGGTAGGTTTATTTTATTAGGTAGATCTATTTTATTTTATGTTATTGTATCTTTAATATTTCGCTTTTATGTTGTGTTATTTTATGTCTTCGTTTCTTTATTTGAATTAGTTCTTGATGCATGTTTGAAAATCCCGGACGTACCACCTAATTTGCAACCGCACAATGACTTTTTATTTCATCTATAAGGCTTTTAGATGGAATAATTAATGTGGGAATAAAATTAATATTTTGATCTTTAAGGCTTAAGATCAATTTATTAATTTTATTAGCGAAACAACCATGGAGGATTTGGTATCTTTTAATTGTTTTGTTCATCTAAAAAAAAATACAAAAAAATGCATTTGCATTTCATGTAGGTTAGAATTAGGTTTATTTCTGTTTTATGGTTTGCATATTAAGAATAGGAATTTTATTTCGAATATAAAAAATAAGAAAATCAAATCTATCAATTTAGGTTCCTAGTTTTAACTTAGGTTCCATGTTTAATTACTTGGCAAATTTTAATTTCGAAATTAATACAAAAACATTAAAAAAAAATTAGAATTTTGGCACTCTTTGCATATCATTGCATTTTAGGGTAAAATTTCATATAGTTTAATTCTAGATGATAGTTTTTTTAATTAAATGAAACTTATAGATAGATTGCATGTTAGTTAAGAATTTCTAAATTAGGATAACATTCTAGTTTAAATTAGGATTTGGTTTAACCTCATTCCTAATACAAATTAGATGATATCTTAATTTATACAGATAATTTTCACATTTTTCTAATTCCGAATTTCATGAAAAATACACAAAAAAGACGTCTTAGAATAAATTAGTTTTATTTTCTAGGATAGATTGCATGCTTATTAAGAAAACACAAAAACATCGCATTTGCATCATATAGTTTAGGCCATATTATCATGTTATATTATTCCATGTTAGATTAATAGTATGCATTGCATATTACATGATTTTCATTAAATAAGAAAAAAAAAAGAAATTGTGTGTTCATTAGAAATCATATTTAGGTTGATGTGAATTCGATCTAACATGCCAGATGCTTTCGTTGCTATGAGGTAAGTCCCGCAATTTATTCATCGCTTTCTTGGGTGTTAAATTGGTGGTTTGCGCATCCGCATGATCACCTTACATGTTAGGAAGATAAATTAAAATCAATTCAAGCTGTCTGCAAAATATTTTTTGAAATAAAAAAAGAAAAGGTACCGAAAGGGCGTTAGAGAAATCTAGCGTAATCAAGTCCCCGAACTCATTTAATCTCTGGTTCGTAGGAGTGAAGTAATTCTCCCATTACTTTACTTGGGTTTCTAATCGACCCACCCAAAATAGATTAGTGGCGACTCCATGATAAACATCATTTGCATGTTAAGAACTTGAACCTAAGTCGCGAATTGGTATGGGCTTGGGAGAGCCCGAGTTAAGTCTAGGCTTAACAATCCATTAGCCGAACCCTTAGGTGGTCCTACCCGCTTCGGGAAGGTCGTGACAGTCAGCAGGCAAGGTTAGTGAGCAAAATTCAAAGTTTAAAAATAAATATTGTGAATATTGCAAACGTCCACACCACATTGTCGATACATGCTAGAAATTACATGGGAAACCTAGTAATAAAGAGGAAAATGAGTCTTCAATCTATCAGGTCTCTACGTAGAGGAGTGGTGGAACGTCTTAACAGACTATCACTCAAGAACAATATGAAAATATTGTGCAAGCTTTGAGTTAGCTCAAGACTGGTGATAATGGTGCAGGATTTTCAGGTACTTTTTCCCATGAAACGAATTCATTATCTATTGATGAATGGATTATCGATTCAGGCGCAAGTGACCATATAGTCTATAATGAGTACCAAATTTCTCATGCCCATCAAAATACATAGTCTCCTATTACGGTGCATCTTCCAAATGGAAACATTATGAATGTTACCAAAATCGGCACCGTACATCTTGGTCAAAACTTTGTCCTTAAAAATGTCCTATACATTCCAGATTTTGAGTTTAATCTTATTTCTGTCACAAAAGTATGTATGGACAATTCCTGCAAAGCCATATTCAATTCCAAAAATTGTGTCTTTCAGGACCTTTCGATTGGCAGAGTGATGGGCTTGGGTAAAGAGGCACAAGGGCTTTATTTTTGGGTCAATTCTCTAGGAGATTTAGAATTATCGAATAAAGGCATTTATTGTAATGCAATTAGTTATAATAAAAATCTCATTTTGCATCAACGATTGGGTCACAGTGCTCGATTTTCCCATCCAAAATGCTTCATATGCCCTTTAGCTAAACAAACTCGAGCATCTTTTCATGTTAGTACATCTCAAGCTAAAAACCCTTTTTCATTACTTCACATGGACATATGGGTTCCCTACCATACTTTTCATCGCGATGGATCTCGCTACTTTCTTGCAATCGTTGTTGGCTATATCTTATGCAATCCAAGAGTCAGACATTTACTCATTTATCAAATTCCATTTCCTTCATTAGGAATCAATTTGATAAATCTGTACATCGAATTCGTACAGATAATGGGCGAGAATTTTTTACTTCTGATTGCGCAACTTTGTTGTCTACTCATGGGATACTTCATGAGAGTTCTTGTACTTATACTCCACAGCAAAACGGAGTTGTAGAAAGAAAACATAGACATCTCTTAGAAGTAGCTCGTGCCCTTAAATATCAAGCCTCAGTTCCTGAAGAATTTTGGCGAGATTATGTGGTCATAGCTGCTTATCTGATTAATCGCATGCCAAGTCGAATTCTTCATGGTAAAACTTCTTTTGAGATGCTTTACAAGAGAGCTAGATAATAGCTATCTTAGAGTATTTGGTTGTTTATGTTATGCAACGACTGTGGGTCCTCGCAATAAAATGAGCCCCCGTGCAACACGATGTGTTTTTATGGGATACCCTTCTCTTCAGAAGAGTTACCATGTCATGGAGTTTTCTACAGGGAATTTCTTTACTAGTAGAGATGTTATTTTTCATGAAGACACATTCCCTTTCAAAGAGAAGCACCCTTCATCATTAGACAACAATTGATTTCTCTTGACTGATGAAGATTTATCATTAGCACCTGGGTTTCTTATGACACCTCCATCCTCTATGGCACCGGCACCACCAAAATTCTCAAATCCGGAGATGGAATTACCGGCTTCATTAGAGGAAGTCTTTTCATCTACTTCAGCAGAAGATACAATAGCAATGGCTGCTGAATCATCCATGACCTTTGAGAATATGGTTGATCTACCTTGTCGTTCTGGACTAAAGACTATATATGTTATGTTGCAAACTCTTCAGGTACACAGTATCCTATTTCATCCTATGTTTCCTTCAATCAGTTATTAGGAGAACATATGATTTGTATTAGTCGAATCTCTAAAGAACATGAGCCATCTTCATTCACCGAGGCAGCAAAAGATCCTAAGTGGTCGCATGTAATGGAGTCAGAACTTACTGCACTCATGGAGAATCATACTTAGGATGTTGTTCATTTACCACCGCATCGAAAATCGATTGGATGTAAATGGGTTTACAAGATCAAGTTCAAATCTGACGGTTCCATAGAACGATACAAGGTTAGGTTGGTAGCCAAAGGTTTCACTCAAAGAGAAGGTTTTGATTATCACAAAACATTATCTCCAATTGCAAAGGAAGTTATCGTTCGGTCTTTTTTATCTGTTGCAGCAATCCGCAATTGGTCCTTGCATCAAATGGACATCCATAATGCATTCCTTCATGGTGATTTAGATGAAGAGATCTACATGGATCTTCCTTAAGGACTACGTAGACAGGGGGCGTATCGGGTATGTCGTTTTCGCAAATCCTTGTATGGATTAAAATAGGCATCTAGACAGTGGTATGCCAAGTTTACTACTGCTTTAACCAATGCAGGTTTCCAACATTCCAAGCATGATCATGCTTTATTCATACGAAATGTGGGAAAATCATTGATTTATTTATTGATATATGTTGATGACATATTGGTCATGGGAAACAATGATTCCCATGTTGCAAGATTTAAGGAATATTTGTACTCCACTTTTCACATCAAGGATTTGGGACCTCCCAAATACTTTCTTGGCATTGAAATTGCCAGGACTGATAAAGAAATTTCTCTCAGTCAAAGGAAATTTGTCTTGGAAATCATTTCTGAGGCTGGATTATCAGGGTGCAGGCCAGTAGTAATTCCCATTGAACATAATATCAAGTTGATGACACATGAGTATGATCTTCATTCTTCTACATCAAATAAAGATCCATTACTTAGGGATTCGTCAGGGTATCAGCGACTTGTTGGAAAGCTGGTATATCTTACCATGACAAGACCTGGCATATGTTATGCGGTGCAGATACTCAGCCAATTCATGCATATGCCAAAAGAGTCACACATGAATGCAGCCTTAAAAGTAGTAAGATATTTGAAGGGATGTCCAGAGCTCGGTATATTTTTATCTCGTGAATGTGATATGGGGATGACAGCTTATTGTGACACTGATTATGCTACCTGCCCGATGATTAGGAGATCTATCACCGGCTTTTGTGTTAAATTGGGAAAGTCGTTGATCTCGTGGAAGACAAAGAAGCAGTCTATCGTATCATTGTCATCTGCTGAATCAGAATATCGAGCCATGACAAAAACTACCTGAGAAATAGTCTGGATACGAGGACTTCTTTCAGATTCGGGAATACAGGTCAATGGAGCAAGTGAATTATTCTGTGATAATGATGATGCACTTAAGTTAGCAGCAAATCCGGTTTTTCATGAGAGGACAAAACACATAGAAGTTGATTGTCACTTCACTCGCGACAAGATCAAAGAGGGAGTTCTCGTAACAAAGGGCATCGGAACAGTGAATCAACCTACATATATTTTCACTAAGCCGTTATGCCAAAGACAACACAAGTTTTTGTTGAGCAAGCTAGGTGTCCTCGACATATATAGGCCACTAGCTTGAGGGGGAGTGTTGGAAGATCTTAGAGACGATTCTGATTCTAATAGATCTTTTGATTAGAACAGTAAATAGGAAATTATTTGCTTTTCCTATTTTATTCTTCCTTTCTTACATTATAAATGTACATTGAAATGTTATACGGAATACAATACAGTGAAACACTTTCCCAAAGCTTCTTTCTCTTTTCTATCACAAGCTTCGGCCCAACGTGCTCGAAAAGCAGGGCAAAAGACAGAGGAACCGGAGGCTCACAGTTCGGCTTGGGGACGCCGGCTAGAGCTCGTCAGACAAGGTTCGTCGCAGTCGCGACGTTGGTTAAGGCTCACTCACTCCGTCTAAACTCTCTCTCTCTCTCAAATCTGGTCATGTCTCTCTTCCTTTGTAAAACCCCGCCTCCAACCAAGCTCGTAGTTGTCCTATTTATCGGCCAAGGAGGCCGCTCGATGGCTGCTTCAGTTGCCGATCCTTGGCATGCCAACCGGCCTCCACCTCAGTTGAACCGGCGTCCAATCGACCGCCCTATTCGCGTAGGCCCACTGGCTGGGTTTCTCAATGCATTGAAGGCCATTGAAGGCGTCTGTGCCGTCGTCCCATCAGTCCAGGTTTCTCGTAGGATTTCATGCTGCTCCATCCAGCATCATTGATGGCACGTCCCCTTCATCGCTGGTCTACTCTACTCTGCCTCGGTAGGGCATCCCTCACACGCATTAGTTGTCGAGGGAAGGAGGAGGATGAAGAAAGGGGGAGGGGCTCAGGACAAAGGAGAACAAAATGGGAATGGCCTTGGGCCCGCGTGGGGAAGAAAGAAGAAAGGGCGAGAAAGAGGGGGTGAGCGCAAAGCCCGGCCACGATGGGCTCTTTTTTCTTTTTCTCTTTTTAATTTCCTTTTTATTTAAATAATTATCCCAAAATAGGGTAAATGGGGGAAAATAAAAAAAAGAAAATAAAAATTAATAGATGCAAACAATATTAATAACTAGGAAATGCAAAAATCATTTTTGTTAGGGCCAAATTGGATGCAATTTAATTTTAAATATTTAATCAAAATCTAGGTGTCAACGTCTTTCCCATTTTGAAAGTGAGCTTGCAAATGTTATATTCAAAGACGAAATGATACATAAATTTTGTCCATGCATATGCAGTAGATGATATCTTGTTTTGGACCTGGTGTCCTGTGCAAAAAATGGTACTATAGCATAATACATATTAAGACAGATAATAAGATACTTATAGTTACTTACTGAAAAGGAGTCATATGGGATGTGAGCTTGAGTTTTTTTGGCAAATATCAATGTATCATCTTATATGATGACGTGGGGAAGCTACTTTTCCAAGACCCGAACTTTTCTTTGGTCATCTATTAAAGCAATAAATTGTTTGTTTAGAACCTGAACTTTTTTTTTTTTTTTTTTCAGTTGCCTTGACAAGAAATTGCTTTTTGAGATACTAAATCATTCCCCCATCACTTGTCGAGCAATAAATTATTTTTGTCTATGACCCAAACCTTGCTTCGATTGCCTTGATAGGAAATTGTTTTTCTAGGATCCAAACCATTTTTCGGTCGCCTATTAGAGCAATAAATTATTTTTGTTTAGGACCTAAACATTTCTTTGGTCGCATTGACGGGAAATTGCCTTTCCAAAACTCAAATCATTCTTTGGTCTCTATTGTAGCAACAAGTTGTTTGTTTAGGATTCAAACCTTTCTTCGATTGCCTTGATGGGAAATACTTGGACCTTCGCAGGCATTGAGAGTACTTGGATGCTCACAAGCATTAGCCCTGGAGGATACCTAGATATTCACAGGCATTGAAAGAGTGCTTGGATAATCGTAAATAGACTTGGAGGATACTTGGACATTTGCAGGTATCAAAAGAGTACTTGGATGCTCACAAGCACTAAACCTAGAGGATAATTGGACATTTACAGGCATTGAAAAAGTACGTGGATAATCGCAAGTACAAAACTTGGAGGATACCTGGACATTTGTAGGTATCGAAAGAGTTTTTGGATGCTCATACGCATTAACCTTGGAAGATACCTGGACATTAATAGGCACTCAAGTAATGGAATACTTGGACAATTAGAAGTATTTGAAGATACAATTTGGGGATAACTCAGGCAGGCCGAGTGTCAATATAATAAGAGGGAATGCTTGGGTAATCATAGGCACGCAAAGCAGTAGAATACTTGGAAATCTACAAGTATCCAAGGATGAAGTTTAGAGGATGCCTTGAGGACAACTCATATAGGTTGAGTGTTAATGAAAGGGAATACTTAGACAATGGAAAACGCTCATAAATAATGGAATACTTGGACAATCGCACATATTTATACTATGAGAACAACTCAAACGGGTTGAGTGTCGATAAGAGAGAGTACCTGGATAGTGGTAGATACTCAAAGATAATGGGATACTTAAACAATCACAAGTATCCATATCTTGAGGATAGCTTGAACAGGTCAAGTGTCAGTAAGAGAGAGTACGTGAACTATGGCAAGTATTAAAAAATAAAGGGATACTTGAATAGTTGCAAGTATCCATATCCTGAGGACAACTCAAATAGGTCGAATGTTAATAAGATCGAGTACCTAGACAACGACAGGTACTCAAAGACAATGGGATACCTGGACGGTCACCAATATCCATATCTTGAGAACAACTCGAATGGGTTGAGTGTCGATAAGTGAGAGTACCTAGACAGGGGTAGGTACTCAAAGGAAGTAAAACACATGGTTAGACACAAGTTTCCTTTTTTTTTAGGAAGAGGGGGAGAGATATACTTACTTGATGATATCTCCGATATGTGAAAGTATGTCTCCTGTCAATACATGCAATACGTACACATGGTGTAAATTCATGAATTCAAATGAGGTTCATATATGATAATTTTGTCAATTTCGCATCATCGAAGTTTGAACGGGGGAAATTTAGAAAGACAATGCATATTCAAAATGTAGATGTCTTAAGTATGTCAATTGAAAGACTTTCAGTCTGAAAGGACTTTCCACTAACTCTCATTGAAAAATTTGTTTTATCTGGATTATCAATGCAAGATTTACAAAAACCACACCATCTCACTATTGTCATGTCGACTAAGGTCCAAGTATTCTCGCAAGTGGTATAATTTTACCAATCTGAGAGGTCTTTGTCAGGATCGTAATGTAGACTTGGTTAAAGACTTATCAAAGGGGACTATTCAAGTCAAGGCTATGAAAGAAATCATCCACAATCATCTCTGAGTTTATTAGTCAAGAACCCCGTGAAATGAGATAGAAATAATCTTGCTAGCACTTCTTCGAGCAATGCTTATAAACATATGAATTCCTATGTTAATTCGAGTGCCTTAGTCTAAAGAGAATTTTTCAAAGGGACACAATGTGGCTTGGCTCATGGGTTGAGAAATGAAGGAATCTACAAGCTCAAAAATGTGTATAAGAGTTGGGGATTATCTTGGCATTATCACCAGTCTTCCTTCAAATAGCAAGGAATTATCTTTGTGGAGGCTCCATTAATTGTACCACGACAATAGTTTTACTAGGGAATACAAATTACGGAAATTTACTTTTTTTGTCTAAGGGCATTGGCCTTATTTTTATCAAGTACATTGCTTTTTGTGTCCCTAGTTTTTAACCTACTTTTCACATCTATGGGCATTAGCCTTGCTCTTACTAGGTATACTACTTTTTTATGCCCCTAGTTTTCATTTTTATTTGTTGTTTTGGAACTGGCCTGGACAAGTCTAAACAAAACATTGCTATTAGAATCATGAGTCTTCCTCTTCATTTGGAGCTTTGGATCATGTTGCTTTAATAGTAGCGACCTCTAACTTGCCCCAATGTGAGGGGTGATTATCAGTTAGGTTTATACTAAATGAAATTACATACTCATTGGGGCTGTACAATGGATATAAGTGCATAGGATAGAGAAAGAAATGCTCTTCATTCTTCTAGTTCACTTAAATTATCGTGAGTGTTCGTATGCGCTAAAGACACCCAAAGATTGATGCAAGTACAATAAAAAAAATTTCGGCAAAAGTACGCTTCAAGTGCCAAAAGTTGGCACAAATTGACACTTAAGTGCCAAAAATTATGAAAATGACACTTAAGTGCCAAAATCAGAGAGAAATAGATCACTTACGTGCCAATCTGGCCAAAATCCGGCCAAAATACTGACGTGCGCAATTTCCGATGAAGTAAGTGCAAAACAGCGTCATTTTGCACGCCGACGTGGCCGAGACAATGCATAAATGACATCATTTTGGTGTTGATGTGATAAAAAATTAATATAAAATTAATAAAATTTAATTTAAAACTAAATTTATTTAAAACATTTAAAAATACAAACACAAATATTAAAAAAAATTAAAAAGATTAAAAAAATTTAAAAATTTTAAAAAATTAAGTAAAGGGGGAGGCGGTTGAGGGGGAGGGTTGGCCGAGGTCGCCGGCCTGGGCTCGTCACTAGCCCTTCCCGACGGCTAAGGCCACCTCCATTTTTTTTTTTAAATTTAAAATTTTTAAATATTTTAAATATTTTAATTTTTATTTTTAAACGTTTTAAATAAATTTAATTAATTTTTATATTAATTTTTTACCACGTCGACACCAAAACGACACTATTTTGCACTCGCTTCATTGGAAAATTGACATGTTAGCGTTTTGGCCAGATTTTGGCCGGATTGACACTTAATGGGGTGTATGATAACCAAAATTTCTGTTCTAGAAATAGTTTTTACTTGCACTTTATGGAAGAGAAATCCGTTCGATAAACCTATTCAGTTTTTCTATTTCTTGAATAGATTTATATTCCAGAAATAGGTTTGGAAGAGAAATCGAAGCTAAAATTTTCTAATTCTCTATTTATGGAATAGAAATCGAAATAAAACTTCTTCTCATCGTTCGTCAATCCCGGTCTTTCATTCGTCGCCATTGACCACCGTCGGTCGCTCGCCGCGCTGCCGGTCGCCGCCGGTCGCCGGCCGCCGCTGCTAGCCGCCGGTCGCCGCCATCGGTTGCCAATCGCCGGCCGCCGCACGGTCACCACTGCCGGCTGCCAGCCCGCCGCCACCGTCGTCGTTCGCGCCGCCGGCCGTTCATCCCTACCGATCGCCCGACCCACCGCTGTCCGAAAAGAAGAAATTTTGTGTCGTTATCAAACGAATTTCTATTTTTAGAGTAGAAATTTTGTATCGTTATCGAACGGTTATTTTTGCTTAGAAACTCTTCTAGAAATAGAAATAGAAAAATCTATTGTTTTAGAAACTATTTCTGGAACAGAATGGTTGTCATGCACCCTCTAAGTGATCCATTTTGCTTCGATTTTGGCACTTAAGTGTCACTTTCGTGAACTTTTGGCACTTAAGTGTCTCTTTGTGCCAACTTTTGGCACTCTAGGGGTTTAGGTGTCAAAAAATTTCTATACATTTTCTCAGCTTGTGATGCCACTCTCCCTTCAACCCCAATGTGGAGTGGTTCTTGACAGGGGTAATATGAAAGAAACTTCACACGTGTTTAGGCAAATGGGTCAAACAATGGATAATTTAAATTGTTTAGGATAGAGAAATGAAATGCCCCCATCACTTTGGTTATTGTACCATTCGTAAAACAGATTTGATGTATCTAAATTGATTCCAATAAAGATAATTAATCTCGTAGGTGATATTTCCAATCCATAAGGCCATATATAATCCATACGAATCGAACCCTTGAAGAAAGAAAGATAATCCCTTATCTGGATAAGTCTTCGTTCTTCACTTGCATTCAATCTAGAATTCGTCAAAGTGGGCAGACTTCTTATGTAAAATAGACTTTGACACAAAAGTCTAGCAGTCTTGAGACTTTGACACAAAAGTCTATAAATCTTCAGAACATAAAGTAGATAAGTTTTGTCAGCTTTAAAATATCAAAGGAGTTTTCTCCAACAATCTCCCCATTTTTTATGGTGACAAAACTTTCCTACAAATTTAAAGATTTATACCCTGCAAAACAACTCTTTAGCAGTACATGATATCTTATAGAAACAATTTGAATTAAGGATCTGGATAGCATCAATTCTGCAACCACAAAAAACATGTTAATCTTGAAAAATTAGACAAACATCAAGATTTAAACATCTTCATCCATAAACATCACTACCATAAGGATTACTGCAGAATATAAGTGTTCAAAAGCAATCAAACAAACTCAAGTCAAATATGCGCAAAGTTAAGTTCAAAAGAGTTCAAATCTGCACATTCTCCCCCATTTTTGTCAACAGCAAAAAATGGAGAAAGTGAAAATAGAAAAGAGATAAATGGAATCAAGGTTGTCGAGGAACTCGAACTAGTTGGAAATCCCCCATAGACTACACTGCCTCCTCAACTTTCTGGCATTGGTGATGAACATTCTCGACTTGAGTTTGAACAGTCTTTAGAATCTGAACAATCTAATCATTCTTGGCCACAGTCTGAGAAACTTGTTGATTTAAAGTCTATACCTGAGTGTCTAAAGACTGTACCTTTCTAGTGTGAAAATCAAAAGAGGATCTCAAGGTAGTGTGAGGTTTTTGAATCTCAATCTCCATAGCGTATTGCTGAGCTTTTACCTCCAAATGGAGTTCTATCATCTTTGGATAGTCACCATTCAATTCAGTCTCCGCACTAGTTTCAGTGAATTGAATTCGTGGAGAGTTCAAATTTGAGGGAACGTCAACTTGTCAGGCGACGCCACTATGACTCAGAGTAGATTCTTCAATGTCAACTTTAGGAAATTGAGAAGCATAGACATCTTCTGGGTCTGCAGGAGATCGACTTATGCCATCACTCGCAAATTGAGGAGAAGAAGTCCCTATATTCTTAATAGCTCCCCATGTTTATGTGCTTACAGGTGGAGAAGGGATTCCTTCTTCTTGTGTCTTCTCATTTTCAGAATGAGAGGGATGTTCTGTTTCTGTGCGTACTCCTTCAGGTCCACTCCTAGTTGCTTCTGAGTCTTCAGACAATGTGATTGCAATTGTCTCTTCATATGAGTCATCCTCATTGCCTTCTTCTTCTTCTTCTTCTTCTTCTTCTTCTTCTTCAGCCCTTGTTTCTTCTTCTCTTTCTATTTCTTCTTTCTCTATTTCTTCTGCTTCCTCATACTCTCCTTGCTTTTCTTGCTCTTCTTCTTCTTGCTATGTTTCTTCTCTATTTCCTCCTTCCTTTTCCTTTGGTTTCTCAAAACCAACAAAACCTTGAAGATTCTTTATGGCAATGGCAGAAATTGTAAGATCATCTTTATCCTTTTCGTCCTACAGGATAAGTGATCTTCTCTTCTTTACAGGTTCTTTCACAACTTCCTTGCCTTTCCTCTTTCTTCCAGCAGAATCTTCCTTGGTTTTGCTTGAGGACTCCTTCTTCAGGTGCTCAATTGCCTTGTTTAGATCCTTCAACCTCATCTTTGAAATCATCTTCAGTCCTATTACCATAAGAGCAACAGTTTGAGAGCAAAGTGAGGCAGAAAACTGGATCTGAAAATGTCTAAACAACTTAGTAACCAACGTTGAATAAGGCAATTGTCTTTTGTCCTTCATAACTATCTTGTACATGTGCATCATGATAGTATGAGAGAGTGAAAATCTCACCCCATTACAGATGGTAAACATGAGTCTTGCTTCGAGTCTGGAAACATTTGTTTTTGATGCAGCCTTTGGTCTGATACAGTTAATGACAATTTTGTGTAATAGAACATTTGAGGCTGGCAGTTTAGAATATGTGATGCCTCCTTTTGGTAACCTGTCCTTGACAATAAATCTCGTTACTTGACCAACTGAGACACTGATTAGTTGAAAACCACTCATTTCCACCCCTAAAAAAAAACTGTCAGTGTGTCAACATCCACCACATAGGCTTTACACTCACAGTAAACTGGATTCAATTCTGGTTAAGAAAAGATAGATTCGAGTAGAAAAGGCTGTAAATTCTGGATATGCAACAGCCGTCTCAAAATAGAAATTCTCGAGTTGAAGGAAGGCCAACTTTTCCCTTAAGTTCACCTTGATTAAGTCCAAGAAATCAAAATCAACGGTTCGAGAGTTCATTACCCCTCTCTTCAGCATTTGGGTGTAAACCTTTTTGTGCTCCTTAGAACGAAAGAGTTTCGTTCTATCACCCGGTTCATTAGCACGCACACCCATTTTGGGTTGAAAGTTTGAATAAAAGCACTCATCATCATCCTTGTTTTCAAGATGCTCAGCACTGAACCAAGGGTCAGAAAGAAAATAAAGAAAGGCTTTGTCTGCCGATCCTTTCAGCGCTACTCCTAAGCGTTCCATAGTTCTTAAGAACATTGTTTCATTCACATGTCCATGTCCTCTAAGAAAATTCGTATAGCTTCTAATCTACTTTGCACAAATGCGAACACTGAATAAAATATCAGATCTAGAAGTAGTAAGGTAAAGAAGAGAACTGATCATGCTTCTATATAGCTTATGATCTACTTTCTTCCCTCCTTCATCTTTGTCCAATTTTGAAAAGCTCGACATTGGTGTCTTTGTCTTCTTGCAATTCTCCAACCAAAATTTCTTGATGAGATATTTGGCATATTTTTTCTTGGTGAATGAATATACCTTTCTTCGATTGTCCGACTTGTAGTCCCGAAAAGAAAGTTAACTCACCCATCATGTTCATCTCGAATTCATCCCGCATAGATCTTGAAAATTTCTTACAGAGATTTTCGTTAGGAGAACCAAAAATAATATCATCTATATAAATTTGTACTATTAGAACTTCTTTTCCTTCTTTCTTTATAAACACTGTAGTATTAACCTTTCCCTTTTCAAAACTATTATGAGTTAGAAACTTACTCAACCTTTCATACCAGGCTCAAGATGCTTGCTTTAGTCAATACAAGGCCTTTTTCAGTCTGTAGACTGAGTCTGGTTTCTTTGGATCTTCAAATCCTGGTGGTTGTTCTACATAGACTTCTTCCTGAATGAATCCATTTAGGAATGCACTTTTGACATCCTTCTGGAATAACCTGGAATTTTTTATAACAAGCAAAAGTAAGTAATAATCTAATTGCTTCTAACCTCGCTACTGGTGTATAGATTTCATCATACTCTATCCCTTCTTCTTGTGTGTATCATTTTGCCACGAGTCTTGCTTTGTTTTTGATCATTTTTCCTTTATCATTCATCTTGTTCTTGAAAACCCACTTCATTCCAATCACGGATTTGCTTTTGGGTTTTGGAATCAGCTCTCATACATCATTGATGCTGAATTATCTAAGTTCTTCCTGCATAGCTTTTATCCAGTTTTCATCAAACAGGGCTTCTTCTACACCTTTTGGTTCTATCTTAGGAACGAGTGCTAGAGCACTGGACTCTTCTCTTCTTTTGGATTTGGTGCAAATTCCTTCATCGATGTTGCCAATTATGAGTTCTTTGGGATGACTTGACTTGTGCTTCTAGTTGCTATTTGGTCTGAGAGTCTGTTGATCCTTTGCTTCATTTGAAACTTCTTGGTTTGTTTGTTGCTGTTCTCCAGAAGTTTGAACCTCTTCAGGGGAAGTAGACTTTGTAAAGTTTGGAACGGGTTCAGATTCTTCAAGTTGAGTTTGATTTGGTAGATTCTGCACATAATCTTTAAACTTGACATTAATAAATTCTTCCACAGATTGAGTCTTCTTGTTAAAGACCCCGTAGACTTTGCTTGAAGTCGAATAGCCCAGGAAGATTTCTTCATATGATTTCTCCTCGAATTTTCCATATTGATCATTTGCATTCTTAAGAATAAAACATTTATAGCCAAAGACATGAAAGTAGGAAACATTTGGCTTCTTTCCTTTATATGCTTTATAAGGAGTTTTCTCTAGGATAGGCCTTAAGAATACTCTGTATAGCAAGCAGTGGAAACTGCTTCTGCCCAAAATTGAGAGGATATTTTGCTTTCTATCAAGAGAGTTTTGGCCATCTCCTATAAGGATTTGTTCTTCCTTTCTACAACTCCATTTTGTTTTGGAGTGTATGGAGAAAAGAAAATATGCTGAAAACCAGATTCATCACAGAACCTCACAAAGTCCTGATTTTCAAACTCATCTCCATGGTCAGTTCGTATGTTTGAAATAGCATAACCTTTTTCATTCTTAACATTCTTTGCAAACTTCGAGAAATAAGAAAAGGCTTCAGACTTACTTGCCAGAAAGTATATCCAAGTGAAGCGAAGTAATCATCCACGATTACTAGGCAATATTTCTTTCCACCAATACCCTGAGTTCTGGTTGGTCCAAAAAGGTTCATATGAAGAAGCTGCAAAACTCTATTGGTAGAGACTTGATTCATAGGTTTAAAAGAACTTCTGACTTGTTTTCCTAAGACACAGGGAGTGCATAACTTATTCTTCTGGTAAACCAGATTAGGAAGTCCTCAAACAAGCTTCTTAGAAGAAATCTTGGCAATCTATTTCATGTTAACATGACCAAGCTTTCGATGCCACAGACTTGCTTCATCTTGAATAGGAATAAGACACTGAGAACTTTATGGGTTTACATCCATAAGGTATATGTTGCTATGCCTTCAACTAGTAAAAGATTGAGAGAAGTTTTTACTCGTTCCAGAACAAATGCCTTCTCGAAAGTTTATTTTGAAACCAGTATCGCAAATCTGACTTATGCTCAGCAAATTGTAGTTCGAACCTTCCACCAAGGAAACATTGTTGATAGTTAGGCTTCCAATCTTCATAGTTCCATATCTTGCAATTTTTCCTTTACTGTTGCCTCCAAAAGACATTTTACCACCATTTAGTCTAACAAATTTTATGAAGCAACTTGAGTCTCCTATCATATGCCTTGAATAGCCACTATCTAAATACCATTTGATTTTTTTTTTAATAGTGACCAGTAATCAAAAGAAAAACTCAAATTTTCTTTGGTACCTAGATTTTCTTGGGTCAAGGAGAGTTAGTATTAAAAACAGTCTTAGCCTAGTCCTTCTTAACCGGTCTCCAAACCTTGGGACATTCTTTCTCGAAATGTTCTGGAGTTGTTACACTTTGAACATCCGAGTGCACTTTGTGTTTTACAAAAACTTTTGAAAATGATTTTTGTAAAATGTCTTTGTAGGTCTTTGTTTAATTCTTTTTTTTACTTTGGGAAAACCAATTAAAGGAACACTTTTTGAAGTCATACCCAAACCAGATTTATTAAAGTAGGGTATTTGAGCTAAAAGAATTTTCTCCAATTTTTCATATCCTTTTGAAAATATTTTTGTAATGTTTGAAATATCTCTTTTCAAAATAGTATTTTTCGTTGAAAGAGAATCATAATTTTCTTTCAAATTATTAAAACTTGTTTTCAGACTTTCAAAGTTTTCTTTCCAAGAAACTTTTTGTTGCCCGAGCTTAGAATTTTCCTTTTTAGTTCTGAAATCCTTTTAAGAGAGGATTTAATACCGAGACAGAGTTCATCTATGTATTTAAAGACTTTGACGGGAATTTTTAAATCACTAACCTCAATTTCTTTGTTAGAGTCTAAATCAAAATCTATTTATGATTTTGAGTCTGATTCGGAATGAGCCATTAGACATATGTTAGCATATTCTTCTTCGTTTTCCTCACATGCGGTGTCACTCCAAGTTTTAGCTTTGACAGCCTTTTTGTATTTCTCAGTTTTTCTTTTCTTCTTCTTCACTAGACGACAGTTAGGTATGATATGCCTATTTTTCTTGCATTAGAAGCATATAACATCCTTGCTAGATTCATTGTCTTTTGTTGGTTTCTTCTGGAAATTCTGCAAGCTCTACTTCTTACAGTTGAATCTTCTTCCCTTTCTATTCAGCTTTCTGAATTTCTTGATCATAAGCGCTGGCTCCTCATCGTCCATATCATCATCTTAATCTGTTTCATCATAATCAATGTTAGATTTTAAAGTAATTGACTTCTTACCTTTAGGATCTTCTTCATCATTTTTATTTGCTCAACTTCGTATGACTGAAGCGTGCCTATTAGTTCATCAACTGATAGCGGCATGATTCTCTGAGTTTCTCTAATTGAAGTCTTCACATGATTCTAATCTTTTGAAAGCCCACGTAGTAGTTTGTTGACTTTCATTGGTCCTGAGATTGGCTGACCTTGATACGCCAGGCTATTTACAATCTTTGTAAAGCAACTGAACATATCAGTTATAAATTCTTCAGGCTTCATTATGAAGACTTCATACTATCCAAGCATAATGTTTATTTTGGTTTCCTTCACACGGTGAGTTCCTTCGTAGGTAACATGTAATTTGTTCCAAACTTCTTTTGTTGTTTCATAAGAAGAAATTCAGTTATATTCAGTAGATAGCTTTAGCGTCAAGCTCTTGTCTCTTGATAATTTCAGCTTGTGTTGTCTCGTCAGCATCAACATCTTCTTTTCCTTTGTCAGAGGTTGATGATGCTTTAGGATTAATCCTTTTTTCAACAACATCCCACTCTAGAGGATCTCTCGATTTTATAAATGCCTTCATCTTATTCTTCCACACATTGTACTCCTTTCCATCGAAGTAAGCAGGTCTGTTGTTGCTTTGACCTTTAACCAGTCGTGGAGCCAAAATACTAGCCATAGAAGATCTTTAACTTAGAAGTAAAACACTTTAATAATTAAGCATGTAGGCTCTGATACCAATTGAAAGTGCTAGTATGAACACCTAGAGGGGGATGAATAGGTGTGAAGAAAATTTTTCGCAAAAAAAAATAAAATTTTTCTTTTGAAACTGAGTCTGAAGAACAACATAAGTTAAGCAAGTTCATACTTTAACTATAAACAGAACTACGGACAAAGTAAAGGAGTTTATGGAAGAGAATAAGAACACATAATTTATAATGGTTTGGCTTAAATCAATCCTACGTCCACTCGCCCACACTAACAGCCTCCTGGTTGGATTCCACTATGAATCAAAAGAGAATTTACAATCTTGCTGTCACACCCCGAATCTCGAGCGTGCCAACATCCCACCATGGTCATTCAAATACAACATTCCCAGGTAGTGTCGCCGACCCCATTCAATTATTATGCACATGCGGAACGTATTATAAAACCCCTCGACAATAAAATACGAGACAGAAGAGCAAGAAGCAATTTCACAATCAATCACATACACAAACCAACGGAGCTTACAAATAAAGGTCTACAACCAAAAGTCTACAAAAGGCCGGCTTATAAAAAGGGACCATCCTACGACCTACAAGTTGTACATGATCACCAATCCTTCAACTTCACCTCTGTAACTCAGCAATGCCAACTATAACGAACTGGCCGCTCCATCCACAAGGGACCTGAAAATGTAAGCCCACAACGGGGTGAGACATTATCTCAACAAGTTCACCCCCCTAAACCACTATTAGAAAGAAAATACACCCACGGATGGCTTAGCCACACCATCATAAACAATGAGACTCACCTTTGCCTCAATTTCCTCCCTGCAGGTTAATACAATTCATATCACTCAATCACGTGCAATAATAAGAATTTTAAACGACCGGAACGCAATCACTTTCATATAAACAATCACATGGGTCCTGATTATAAGACTAAATCATTATGACACGTCCCATATCGCGCCACACAATTCCGTCCCATAATCCAACACATCAAATCATTTAGCATGCGTTCCAATTGTTATTCACTACCACTCAAGGGCATAGCCTACTCGCAATTCAATTATCTACTGACATTAATGCTAGGCATCGCCTCCTCCCATGGAGTGCGTCTTCTCACTACGTCGACGGCGTTCCCAAAGGAGTATAGGCCCAGAATAAACTGCGACCCAAGCCCGTTACGTGGGGCCTCCCATAAAGGGGCAAATTCAGCTCAACAGCTCATGAAAATTCCTCTTAATTATCACACAACAATTCATACTCAGCCCAAGGCACTTTGCATTTCACTCAAGGCTTCCATTAAAATAATAATCCATAAAATCCAATTTCGTAATGAAACCCGACACCCGGGTTTTTCGAATAAATCCATATTTTTCACAATCCACTCTCAATTTATAATATCCAACCATCAATTTCAAAATCTGAATGCATAGCAGCGATCAGCGCGAAATTTTGAGAATTTAAGGTCCCAAAATAATTTTCGGAATTTATTAAATAATTAAATTTATTCTGAAAATTAATAAATAATAATATTTTAATAATTTCGAATAATAATATATTATTAAATTATTAAATAATTTCGAATATTTATTTAACCAAAAATAATTCATTTAAGTCAAATCAAGACTTATATTAATATAAACATACACTTAACCCTAATTAATCATATTTTAAACTAACCACACCCCTTAATCTAATCTACACCTAATTAAACTAATCTAACAACCTAAGCTTACTTATCTTAAACTAAGAACATTCTAAGCATCATTAACCCTCTAATCAAGGTTTAGGAGGCTAAACTCACCGGAATCGCTTTCTGTTGAGTCCTTGGCGAAGACAACGGCGAGGTGGTCGGAAAGCCTCCTCGGGGTGGCACCAAACAAGGACCGAAAGGCGCCTAAAAGAGGCCTCGAAGATCCAGACTTGAGTTGGAACTCCGGTGGCTAACCTTAGCCGAATGGAGGGTGCTCGACGGCCGGTTGTTCGCGGGACCGATGGAGACGGGCAGCGGTAGCTCGGGCGACGACTGGCGATGGCTTTGGCGGTCTTGGCTGGCTCCAATGGTGGCTGGCGAATGACGAGTAGAGGCTGGTGACTCCGGACGACGACGCTAGGCGGATGATTGAGCTAGATGCGCGAGCAACGAGGAACGATGGTTGCAGGCGAAGGAGAAGCAGCACCGGCGACGAGTTGACTTTGACGGTGGCTCCGGCAGCCTTGGTGATGGAGATAGCAGCTAGACGATGACGGACGACGGTGCTAGAGGCTCGAGCGGAGACGGCGCGACGGCTGGCCAGCGAGCGAGCGCGCGAGCCTTCGCGTGCGGATGGGTGGCAATAGCGATGGCGACGGTGACGAGCGGTGGCGTCGAGTGGGCGAAGGAGGCGGCATCGGGGCTGGCTGGTTCCATTCGCACTTCTCTCTCTCTCCTTCCAATTCAAAAAGCCAAAGACCAAGGAAGAAGATGATGGTAATTGGTTGAAGTGAAGTCCCACCTTTTTTTTGAGCAAATCCACACCCTCCACTTGTCAAGATCTCCTTCACTTTGGCCCCAACCGCCATGACATCACATGAGGTCATCTTCCACTAACTCAAATCTCCCACCACAATCTTCAATGGGTCCAATTTCTTCCTCCGCCGTGGCATACGAATTTTGCAAATCTTGTACACCACAATTTTCAATTCCATTCAATTCTCTTCCAATTGAGTTCAATTGAAGTCCATAAATTAATCCAATGTTCCTAATAAGATTTGTGACACAATAGGACTTCCAATTTCTGATTTCAATCTCAATTTCACAATTAATTTCACTCTAATACGATACTAGCGCGTTCTAACCTACCGGGTAGCTTTTAGAAATTTTTATGCATTTGACCTGTGGTTGATCATTTTCAAGCCACAATGTACATCTTTGACATATTGGCGACTCTTGGTTGTCATGGTAATCTCAAGGTTTCAAATACGGACACAGGGTACCAAAATGACAAAAAAGTCGGTCCAATGCCGATCGACAAGAATTGTTGTGATCTGGGTAGAATCACCCACACTTGATCACATGCCTTGGTCGAGTCGACCTATCTCCGGTCTCTAATCGATTTTTAACTGTGTCGTAATGACCATTGTAGATTAGCTCGGTCGAAAGGTTGCTTCCTAGTCAAATTTTCGAGTCTAATGCATTATAATCTCTTAATGGCTTCACCTGATAGACTAGTATTCTCGTGAGTGGCCAACTCAGATAAAATAACTATACGTGCGTAGATGAAATGCCCATCTCATTTCACTAAAAATAGAATTGGAAAATCGGAATGTCACAACTCTTCCTCTTATAAAAATTTCGTCCCCGAAATTTAAAACATTAAAATTCTTCTTCAAAATGGTGTGGTATTGTCATCTCATCAATTCTGCTCCTTCATTCTACTTCGTACTGCTATCCAACACTCTCAGTGTCAACGAATCACTGCCAATATGTCCAGAGTAATTCTTGTCCAATTTTACAAAAAATGAAAGTTGCAAAAATTTGGTTTTTCTTCTTATTCTTTTTATTTTCTTTTCTTTTTCTTTCCACCAAGCGGCAATTGCCGCTTCGAGGATTTGAACCCTCGATTTCGGACCAATGAACTTTTCCCCGTGTACCACTCGGCTAGAGGTGCCGACGGTGCTCCAAATTCCTTTCTTTTTCCATTTAAAGCCAAACTTCTTATTTGATCCCAAACTTGAAATATTCCATCGTTTAAATAGTTTTGACTCTCCCTTCTTAACAATTTGAGATGTCCCTATCCTAGGCGACATCCTAGGAAGAACATGATTCCCTACCCGAAAATTCAAAGGTTTTCGATGCTTAATTATGTAAATTTTCTAGCGGCTCTGAGCGGTCCTTAATCTATCGTTGATATTTGCAACTGCGCCCACTGACTGCTGAACTGTGACCTTTCATTCTCTGACCTCAACTCAACAACTGAAGTTTTGTACACTTTTCTCGGCACTAACTCAAAAGGAACTATCTAATTGATCTGCTGAAACTAGGAATCTCCGGTTTAGACCTGAATTAACTTTGACACTGACACTCTAAGTATATGAACCTTTTTGACGCACCTACAATTATGCATGCTTAATCAAATCAAGATCCTTCCGCATAGCCACAAGGTGAGCTGATTCCATCCATCTATTAATTATTGCCCAAAAATAAATTATTAATACACTGACTCCTTGGTAAACTTGTCACAAAAATCCATTGTGACGTGTTCCCACTTCCTCACAGAGATATCGAGATATTACAAAGGTCCTCTTGAATTGCAAAACCGTGCTTTCTCTTACTAGCACATCTAACACTTGCAACTTGTCAATGATATTTGATTTCATACCAGTCTACCAATCCTGTTGAAGCTGATTCTCACTCATCTTCGTACTGTCTGTATAATGTTGAAGTTGCTACAACAAGCTTCCGATAAGATCTCTTCTTTAAATCCTTATATCATCACGTACACCTAATCGTCCTCGGAACCTTAGCGTTCCGTTATCAAAAATCTGAAAATCAGTTTTCCTCTTTTTCGTATTCTCTTATATAATTTTCTAAATTTCTGAATTTGTCCACATAAGCGTCTTGATTCTGATCTGCACTCCCAGCTCAATTCTAAGGGTGGCCATAAGATTCAAAAGGTGGCCTATCTTAGATTTGAAAACCGAATTTCAAACTTTCTCAAGTAAGATCTAATCCTTGAGTACCAACTGTGCAACTAAGGACTCTCGACTCAGCGCATCAGCGACCTTATTCACCTTTCCAGGGTGATGTAAAATATCACAGTAAAAATCCTTAGGAATTCCATCTAGCGACTCTGTCTCATTTTCAACTCCTTACGAGAGAATATGTACTTGAGACTTTGATGGTCATTGAAGATCTGTAATCTTTCTCTATACCGATAATGCCTCTAAAATTTCAGAACGAACATAATTACTGCAAGTTCTAAGTCATGCATCAGGTAAATCCGTTCATGAGGTCTCAATTGACGGGACACGTATGCAACAACTCTACCATGTTGCATTAGCATGCAACCTAGTCCTCTAAACGGCACATCACTGTAGATCTCGCATCCTCCGGGACTAGATGGAACGGTCAGCACAGGTGCGGCAGTAAGCCTCTTCTTAAGCTCTTTAAAACTACACTTGCACTTGTCTGTCCACACGAACTTCTCTTCCTTCCTCAGTAGTCGAGTCAACGATGAAGCTAAGGCTAAAAACCCTTCCACAAACCTTTTGTAATAACCTGTTAAAACCCAAAAAACTTATGATTTCTGTCACTGTCGTCGATCTTGGCCAGTTAATCACCACTTCGATCTTGGCGGGGTCCATAAAGATTTCTTCGCTTGAAATCACATGACCTAGGAGCGCAACAAGAGTCATCTAAAACTCGCACTTGCTAAACGCAGCGTAAAATTCAAAAGTCCTCAAGGTTTGAAGTATCATCCTCTAATGTCTCTCGTGCTCCTCAGCACTCTTCGAACACACCGGGATAACGTCAATGAACATGATCACAAAACTAATCTAAGTACCCAATAAACACTCTGTTCATTAGACCCAAACAAACAGTTGTGGTGTCCGTCAAACCGCACGGCATTAAAGTGAACTCATAACTATCGTATCGAGTGCGAGATGCTAACTTCGGTATGTCTTTCTTCCTAATCCTCAATTGATGATACCTTGACCTCAAGTCGATCTTGGAGAATATCGATGTACAAATGAAACAAACCAACTTTTTTCTTCACGAATAGAACTGGTGCTCCCCAAAGTGATGCATTGGAATGTATGAATCCCCTATCCAACAATTCCTGCATCTGCACCTTTAGTTCTTTTAACTCAAGTAACATCATCCGGTAAGGAGCCTTAGGGACTGGCTCTGTTTCGTGTGCTAATTCAATCGCGCACTCTATTTCTCTTTTTGACAGCAAACCTGGCAATTCTTCAGGAAATACCTCAGAAAACTTCTGTACCACGGTTATGTTCTCCATATTCGGCTCCTCAACTGACGCATCCATTACAGTTGCCATATAGATTCGGTAACCAACAACCAGAACCATGTGATCTTCAGTGACAAATAACAAGGATCGAAGTTCCTCTTCGACTTTCAATAATTCAAAACTTTTGCATGCTAACTGAACAAACTAAATTATATCACTACCACGATTCAAAACAGCAGAAAGCCCCTTGAGACAAACCCTTTTATAAATGACTTCCAAGTCATACTTAAGCAAACCCTTCAAGTACAACTATAGTATGAGATTCATCTTTCTATTACTTTATTACCACAACGAAAATCCTACAACCTTCACTGAAAATTCTGCTGCACTACTATGATAAAAACATCTCAAAACCATTCTTCCCTTGATCGATGTATGGTCGGCCCATTTATGCTCTTCTAGCCATCCTAGTGGTGTCCTATCTGCAGTAATGGTACTTACGCTCTCCTGAACTTACGCGGATAGTTCCTAACCCGATGGCCATGCTGGCCACATTCAAAGCATGCTCCCATTGAACCGAGACACTAGGTTGATTCATGCTTCCTTCCATAAACTCGGCACATGATCGGTGAGTTCTCTACCTCCTATCGAGTGACAACATGTACCCTTCCTTGCACTAGGGTCTGTTCCAAGTACCTCACTTAATGTACTGAAGCATGTTTCCTCTGTTCTGTCTTATCAACGGTGGTGACAGAAACAGTTGTGGTTCCATCTGTCTATACAGACAATCTTTGATTAGATGACCTTACTGGCGACACTTGTAACAAGTCTTTTCCCTCTTACAGCATGGAAAAGATCCACATCTTTTCTTATAGACACGACACACATCGATCGAGTTGGGCACTGAATTTCCAGTTCTACTATTCCGATTGGGTGAAATAGGGTACCTTTCTTCTGACATCGACCTTTCCCCTAATCGATTTACATCTCTACCTAAACTAAACCTTGACTCAGATATGGTGGCTTGTTCCCCGATCATGACTCCAGTTTGGGCCTTAACAGGCGCAGCAATAACAATATTTACAACATTAGCGGCGATAGCTACAACGGCAACATCGGCGGTTCGGTCCTAAGTTTACTGGCTCGACAAGTTCCCAAAGAACACTAGCGCCTAAACGATCTCGTCAAACCTAGGATCACTCAGTGCTGCTATACTAGTATCGGCCTACAATGGTACTCTTACACTCGTGCTGGTCTGAGCTTGCCCTCTGCCTCGAGCACCGACTCTTGTCAACATCCTACCCCGAGGTACAGGTCCTATTGACTTTCTCCAAAGAGTTCTCCACTCCTGGTCACTCATGTTATAGGATCTTTATAGACACCCGTTTTCCAATTCCAACATCAAGTTAGAATTTGAGTGACCCCACAAACACACTACCAAACAGCTATCAACCACATGCATCAGCATATTAAAAACCTTTCCTACTAACTATTCCATGACTCCTTGCACCCTATGCTATCAACCACATGCATCAGCATATTAAAAACCTTTCCTACTAACTATTCCATGACTCCTCGCACCCTACCCCTCCATACTTAGACTAGGCTCTAATACCACTTAAACAGGGATGTCATGCCCCGAACCTCGAGCGTGCCAACATCCCACCATGGTCATTCAAATGCGACATTCCCAGGTAGTCTCGCCGACCCCATTCATTTATTATGCACATACAGAATGTATTATAAAACCTCTGACAATGAAATACGGGATAGAAAAGCACGAAGCAATTTCACAATCAATCACATACATAAACCAACAGAGCTTAAAAATAGAGGTCAAAAACCAAAGTCTACAAAAGGCCGGCTTATAAAAAGGGACCGTCCTACGACCTACAAGTTGTACACGATCACCAATCATTCAACTTCACCTCTGTAACTCCACAAGGCCAACCATAACAAACTGGCTGCTCCGTCCACAAGGGACCTGAAAATGTAAGCCCACAACAGGGTGAGACATTGTCTCAGCAAGTTTACCCCCCCTAAACCCCTATTAGAAAGAAAATACACCCAAGGATGGCCTAGCCACACCATCACAAACAATGAGACTCACCTTTCCCTCAATTTCTCCCCGCAGTTAGCACAGTCAGATCCTCAATCACATGCAATAATAAGAATTTTAAACAATTGGAACGCAATCACTTTCATATAAACAATCACAGGGGTCATGATTATAAGACTAAATTGTTATGACACGTCCCATATCGCGCCACACAATTCCGCCCCACAATCTGACACATTAAATCATTCAGCATGTGTTCCAATTGTTATTCATTGCCACTCAAGGGCATAGCCTACTCGTAGTTCGACTATCTACTGACATTAATCCCAGGCATCGCCTCCCCCCATGGAGCGCGGCTTTGTCACTACGTCGACGGCGTTCCCGAAGGAGTATAGGCCCATAATCAACTGCGACCCAAGCCCGTTGCGTGGGGCCTCCCATAAAGGGCAAATTCAGCTCAATAGCTCATGACAATTCCTCTTAATTATCACACAACAATTCATATTCAGCCAAAGGCACTTTGCATTTCACTCAAGGCTTCCATTAAAATAATAATCCATAAAATCCAATTTCGAAGTCAAACCTGACACCCGGGGTTTTCGAATAAATCCATATTTTTCACAATCTATTCTCAATTTATAATATCCAACTATCAATTTCAAAATCCGAATGCACAGCAGCGATCATCGCGAAATTCTGAAAATTTAAGGTCCCAAAATAATTTTCGAAATTTATTAATAATTAAATTTATTCCGAAAATTAATAAATAATAATATTTTAATAATTTCGAATAATAATATATTATTAAATTATTAAATAATTTCGAAATATTTATTTAATAAAAATAATTCATTTAAGTCAAATCAAGACTTATATTAATATAAACATACACTTAACTCTAATTAATCATATTTTAAACTAACCACACCCCTTAATCTAATCCACACCCGATTAAACTAATCTAACAACCTAAGCTTACTTGGCTTAAACTAAGAACACCCTAAGCATCATTAACTCTCTAATCAAGGTTTATGAGGCTAAACTCACCGGAATCGCTCCAATGAGTCCCCGCTAAGTGGTCGGAAAACCTCCTCGGGCGGCACCAAACAAGGACCAAAAGGTGCCTAAAATGGCCCTCAAGATCCAGACTTAAGTTGGAACTCTGGTGGCTGACCTTGGCCGAATGGAGGTGCTCGGCGGCCGGTTATGTGCGGGACCGGCGGAGACGGCAAAGCGGCAGCCGAGCGACGATCGACGGTGGCTCCAGCGGTCTTGGCTGGCTCCAACGGTGGTCGGTGAACGGTGAGCAGTAGCTGGTGACTCTGGATGACGACGCTAGGCGAACGACTGAGCTAGATGCGTGAGCAACGAGGAACGACGGTCGCGGGCGAAGGAGAAGCAGCATTGGCGACGAGCTGACTTCGATAGTGGCTCCGGCAACCTTGGCGATGGCGACAGCAGCTGGACGACGAAGGATGATGGTGCTAGAGGCTCGAGCGGAGACGGCGCGACGGCTGGCCGGCGAGCGCGCACGCGGGCCTTCGCGCGCGGACGGGTGGTGATGGTGACGGCAACGAGCGGTGGCATCGAGCGAGCGAAGGAGGCGGCGTTGGGGCTAGTTGGTTCCGCTTGCACTTCTCTCTCTCTCCTTCTAATTCAAAAAGCCAAAGACCAAGGAAGAAGATGATGGTGACTGGTTGAAGTGAAGTCCCACATTTTTTTAGAGCAAATCCACACCCTCCACTTGTCAAGATCTCCTTCACTTTGGCCCCAACCACCATGACATCACATGAGGTCATTTTCCGCTAACTCAAATCTCCCACAACAATCTTCACTGGGTCCAATTTCTTCCTCTGCTATGGCATACGAATTTTGCAAATCTTGTACACCATAATCTTCAATTCCATTAAATTCTCTTCCAATTGAGTCCAATTGAAGTCCATAAATTAATCCAATGTTCCTATAAGATTTGTGACACAATTCCAATTTCTGATTTCAATCTCAATTTCACGATTAATTTCACTCTGACACGATACTAGCGCGTCCTAACCTACTGGGTAGCTTTTAGAAATTTTCATGCATTTGACTTGTGGTTGATCATTTTCAAACCACAATGTACATCTTTGACACATTGTGTCATGTCTCGACCCTCGGGTACGCATCCATCCCTTAGCTTGGTTGATTTTAAAGTGCGATATTCCAAGACTAAGTATCGCTGATCCTTTCTTTTGATTACGCATGCGGAAACAGTTATAAATCCCCAGACAATAAAACAACGGGATAGAAAAGAATGCCATATTTTTCTTATTGAAATTCACAACCACACTTGTCACGCCCCGATCCTCGGACACGCACACATCCTTCTAACTTGGTCGATTTTAGAATGCGATATCTTAGGACTATGTATCGCCAACCCTTTCATTTATTAAGCACATGCGGAAGCAGTTATAAATCCCGAGACAATAAAACAATGGGATAGAAAAGCAGGCTATATTTTTCATATTGAAATTTACAACCAAACCTTTATACATGGCATTAGACAGAGCACTTCACAAACTAATCACAACTTCAGAGTCTCACTCTATCTACACATATACAAAGGGTACACAAGGAGATGGGATTTCAATCCTCATCTAAGTCATACTCGGGATCATCCTGATCCACCTCTGACTCCTCTTTACTCAGATCATTCTCTTCCTCAGTTTCACCTCAGAGTTCTCCCTCTCAGATTCCCCCTCCTCAGCTCCTCATAGGGATCCTGAAATGTTTTCCCCAAACTGGGATGAGACTACGTCTCAGCGAGTTCTACCCCACTAAGACTCGATTAGGAAACCAATACGCTAACCGGGCTGCCTATGCACACGCGGGTCAGAGGACTTACCTTGGCCTCAGATTCCACTTGCATATTAGCACAGTTCAATAAGCACCCAAGCCATCGCATCACATATCGACATCTCGATCAATCGACCCAGTCGATCACACGCCAACAAAACCACTCACAGTCAATTCCATTCAATCAATCAATTCACACAGTAGATCAAGACAATGAATCACATCATATCACCCTCAGATCGAATCATTGATAAAACATCGTGCGTAGGTACACGATTGGCCTTAGCCAAAATATAATGATTTCGATTTCACAAATCCCACCATTATTGGCGTCCACCAAAACAATTTTGGTGCTGTCAACTTACACCCGGTTATTTTCCAATTAATTTTCCAAATTAATTAATCCAGGAAAATAATCTTATAATCACAATTAATTCACTTCAGCACAAAATAAAGCTCAATTGAATAAACGGACTGCGCCACGACGATCAACACGAAATTTCGGTCGTCGGCCATCGAATTCTTAATTTCCGAAAAATAATTAATTAATTAATTAATTTCGAAAATTAATTAATAAATATTAAAAATTCAATTTAACACAAAATAAAGCCCAATTAAATAAACGGACTTCACCACGATCACCAGCATAAAAGTCCAGTCACTAGCCATCCACTTGAATTTTCGGAAAATAAATAAATAATTAATTTAATTCCGAAAAATAATATTTAAATACCAAAAATTCCACTTAGGCCCGAATTGCCAAATTGAAGCCCGATAAGGGGTCGGAAAAATTCTGAGACACTTCCAATAAATAGTAGACCATGTCTACTTGCTAATTGCACAGTCAATTTATCTAATTCGCATCACAATTGGTTAATAAACACTAATCCATACTAATCTAACCACATAAACTTAATTAACTAAAACTAATCAACCCTTAAGCATCATTAGTCTACTAAGCAAGGATTAGTGAGATTACTCACCGGAATCGCGCGCAAAACGTATCAATCCGACGGGGACGACACAAGGAACGATTCTTCCCAAAGCACGGCTCGGGTTCGGGGCTCGGAAACGGCCCAAAACGGCCCAAGAGCTGGCTGAAAAGCCACTTCGTGGGTTGCTGGATTGGCTGCGAAAAGAGGAAAACAGAGATGGTTAGAGGCGAAGAAGGGTCGGGAAAGCAAGAGGCGGTCCGGTGAGGTCACACGGCGGCTTTGGCGGCTTGCTCGGCCACTCAAGTGGTTTGGACGAGACGGAACAGGGACGAGAGACGCACGGGGAGGCCTGGGCGCGAGGAAACGAGGGCTGGTGGAGTGCGTGGCAAGCGGCGGACGAGTGGGCGCGGGCGCGGGTGGCGGGACGGCGGCGAGCGGCGACGACGACGAGGTGCTTCTTCTATCTTGTTGGTTCGCCGTTTCCACGAAGAAGAAAGAAGGAGAAGAAGAAAGAGGGGGGGGTTCGGTCACGTGGGAGAAAATGGAGGAGAAGAGAGAGGAGAGAGAAGAAGAGATAAGAGAGAGAAGAGATAAGGCTTTGACTATTCAAAAGAAAAAAAGAGAGAGAGAGAGAGAGAGAGAGAGAGAGAGAGAGAAAGGAGTCGGTGGGGGGAATCGCACGAGGGGGAGGGGGAGAGGAGAGAGAAGAGAGAGAGAGAGAAAAAGAAAGAAAAAGAGAGAAAAGGGAGAGGGAGAGAGAAAAGAAAATGCTTAATATCATTATTCATATTTTCCTTTTCTCTTCCCCTTTCCTTTCTATTTTCTCTTGGTCTTCAATTAATCCTCCGATAATTTCTTTATTGAAATTTCGGACTCGCCAATAATTTGATGGGCGATGAGACGGTCCTAAAATTGAATTGTGCCACGCTCGAATATTCGATTCCAAACACCGAATTAAATTTCATGATTAAAATCGACTGGACACGATTTTAGTCCAATCTAACCAATTAGGTAGCTTTTAGGGATTTTACTGCGGTTATATCCCTTAACGGCTTCACCCAATAGGTTAGCTAACTCGTGAGTGATCAGCTCAGAGAAAGTGGAGCATAGGCGCGCCGACGATATGCACATTTCACTTTATCGAAAATGGGTCGAATTTCAGGATGTCATAACTCTTCGCCTCTTATAAAAATTTCGTCCTCGAAATTTAAACCCTTTCACACTTTGATAAAAAAGGTGGGGGTATCACTGTGTCACCGACTCTTCAGTCTCCCAAGTCGCTTCTTCAGTACCGTGGTGTTGCCAGACCACTTTGACCAACGGAATGGTCTATGTACGCAGAACTTGCTCTCTTTGCGATTGACAATTTGAACCGGGCTTTCAACGTATGACACACAGTCATCCACGTCCAATTCCTCGAAATTGAGCACGTGGGTCAGGTTAGGCTCACATTTCCTTAACATCGACACGTGAAAGACGTCATGCACTTGCACCAATCTTGGCGGCAATGCAAGACGATACGCTAGGTTTCCGATTCTTTCAAGAATCTCAAATGAACCTACGTACCTTGGACTCAGCTTGCATTTCTTACCAAAGCGCGAAGTTCCCCTCATTGGTGACACTTTTAGAAAAATGTGATCACTAACTTGGAATTCCAAAGACCTCTGACGCTCATCTGCATAACTTTTCTACCTGCTCTGCGCGGTCTTTTATCTGCCTCTGATCACTGCCATGGCATTTACTGATTGCTGAACCAATTCTGGGCCTGTTATCTTCCTTTCTCCGACTTCATCCCAACATACTGGAGTTCTGCATGCTCTGCCATACAACGCTTCAAATAGAGCCATCTTGATACTCTGCTAATAACTATTGTTGCAAGCAAATTCTACCAAGTGCAACTGATCTTCCCAACTTCCTTTGAAGTCTATTACACACGCTCTCAGCATGTCTTCCAAAGTATGAATTGTCCTTTCAGACTGGCCATCCATCTGAGGATGATATGCTGTACTGTACTGAAGCTTTGTACCTAAGGCACTCTACAAGCTCTTCCAAAAAGAAGCAGTAAACCTTGGGTCTCTATCAGATGTTATCGTAACCGGCACTCCATGCATACGAACCACCTGACGCACATATAGGTCTACGTGCCTATCAAGACTGAGGTCCTTTTGAACTACAATGAAGTGAGCCGACTTTGTCAGCCTGTCGAATACTACCTAAATTGAATCATTTCCCCGCCGACTCTTTGGTAGTCCAGTCACGAAATCCATCGTGATATGCTCCCATTTCTACTCTGGGGTCGCAAGAAGTCGCAAGAAGTTGCAAAAGTCCTCCCAGCTTGCAATGTTAGGCTTTTACTTGCTGACAAGTCAAACACTTGGCCACATGCTTGGCAATGTCCGCCTTCATACTCGACCACCAGTAGTGTTGATGCAGATTCTGATACATTTTAGTACTTCCAGGATAAATGCTGTAACTAATACAATGCAATTCATATAAAACATCCTCTCTAGGCTCTACATTGTTAGGCACAACTAGACGTCCACGGGACCTTAGTGTCCCATCGTCAAAAATCAGAAAGTCAGCTTTTCCTTAAGCCCAACCATTTTATATAGAACATTAAGTTATACATAAACAAAATATTCAAGTACCACTCTAGTCAGTGATTCTCCTCTTTACAACTTCATTTTCACAAACTGAAATTCTATAAACTTAACCAAAATTTCATTGTGCTACTTCCATAAAGTCACTCCAAAAACGTTCTTCCTCTGATCGGTGCATAGTCGGTTCGTTCCTGTCCCCTTCACTATTTTAGTGATGCTCTATCTGCGGCGCTTTCCCTTTGTCCAGTCCATTAGTGATGGCATAAGTCTGTCCTTGAGCTGGAGGCCCGAATGGTCTACCCTGCTGTGTAATTAATGGTGGGAGTCCTCGGTTCTGACCCATCTGTGGCGGTGGTGGCAGCTGATGTTGTCCCATCTTTCTTTGGGGACAATCTTTGGCTAAGTGGCCGTGCTGGCGACACTCGTAGCAAACTCTTGTCCTAGGAAAGCACGGAGCCGATCCATGTTGTCTTCCGTAGAAACGACACACACCAATCCGATTGGGTTCCGACTTTCCAATTCCACCCTCCTTACTGGGCGGAACATGAGATCTACCTCTAATCATCGGTCTTTTCTCAAATCGATTTCTATCTTGGTTCGAACCAAACCACGATCCAGATGCAGCGGTTCGTTCATTTTGATCCTTCTCAATCTTCTGAGCTCTCCGATATAGATCATTATAAGTCTTTAGATCCAGAAGAACTAAGGCACTCCTTATGTCCGGTCTGAATCCATCTCTGAACCTTCTCGCTCGGTTCACAGGATTCTCAATTAACTCGGGCGCATATCGCGAAAGTTCAGCGAACTTCGCCTCATACTCATCAACAGATAGGGAACCTTGGCGAAGACATTGAAATTCTGCTATCTTCACCTCTCTAGCAGTTTTAGAGAAAAACTTATTAGTGAAGGCTTCACGGAAAGTGTTCCAGTCTTGAACAGCGCCTTCTGGAAAGATCATTTCACGAGTTGTCATCCACCAAGTGTCTGCAACTCCCTCCAGCTGGTAAGTTGCTAACATTACCTTCTCAGTCTCGTTGTACATCAGCAGTGCAAATGCCTTCTCAAGCTTCTGAACCCATGAAGAAGCAGCTTCGGGATCTCCAGACCCGGTGAACAACGGCGGATTTAACCTTAGGAAATGTTCCACCAACTTATGGATTGGTCTTGCAGCGACCACTATCTCTGGTGGACCTTCAACATTCACTGCGGCTGGAGCAACGGTAGGTGCGACTGCAGGTGCGGCAGTAGGGGCAACTCCGGTGGCGGCAGTTGCGGCGGCCTGAGCAGCGGTTTGAACAGTAGCGACTTGCTGATCCATTCTATTACCCATTGCTTCCAGAACACGCAAGATCCCATCCACCCTGGGATCATTAGAGGCTGCTACCCCGACATCTATGACAGGTGGAATCATTCCACTCGCACTAGCCTGTGCTGGCGCTCGACCACGTCCGCCTCGGGTTCCAACATGAGTCGGAGCTCTACCACGAATAACGGCCCTACGGGTCCTCTTTACAGGAGTTCTCGGCTCCTGATCGCTCATGGTGTAGCTTTACTCAACTAACACATGTTTCCAATTCAACACTGAATTAGAAACGGAGCGATCCAAACAACAAACAATTTAGCACTCAGCTAACACAGACATGCACCAGCATGAATTTAAAGGCCTTTCCTATTAACTATCCCATAGTCAACACTCCTTATCACTCTAATCTTCAACTTCGCTCTGATACCATAAAAAGGGGATGTCACGCCCCGATCCTCGGACACGCACACATCCTTCTAACTTGGTCAATTTTAGAATGCGATATTCCAGGACCATGTATCACCGACCCTTTCATTTATTAAGCACATGCGGAAGCAGTTATAAATCCCCAGACAATAAAACAATGGGATAGAAAAGCAAGCTATATTTTTCATATTGAAATTTACAACCAAACATATATACATGGCATTAGACAGAGCACTTCACAAACTATTCACAACTTCAGAGTCTCACTCTATCTACACATATACAAAGGGTTCACAAGGAGATGGGATTTCAATCCTCATCTAAGTCATACTCGGGATCATCCTGATCCACCTCTGACTCCTCTTTACTCAGATCATTCTCTTCCTCAGTTTCACCTCAGAGTTCTCCTTCTCGCATTCCTCCTCCTCGGCTCCTCATCGGGATCCCGAAATGTTTTCCCCAAACTGGGATGAGACTACGTCTCAGCGAGTTCTACTCCACTAAGACTCGATTAGGAAACCAATACGCTAACCGGGCTGCCTATGCACACGCGGGTTAGAGGACTTACCTTGGCCTCATATTCCACCTGCATATTAGCACAGTTCAATAAGCACCCAAGCCATCACATCACATATCGACATCTCGATCAATCGACCCAGTCGATCACACGCCAACAAAACCACTCACGGTCAATTCCATTCAATCAATCAATTCACACAGTAGATCAAGACAATGAATCACATCATATCACCCTCAGATCGAATCATTGATCAATCGACCTAGTCGATTTCAAGTCAGTTGGACCATTTCTAAGTCATCTCACTCTACACCATATAATTTCCAATAGTACACTCAGTCACAGAGCTACAATAATGCTCTCGGGCGTTGATTCACGAAGGTGATGTACAATAAACACTTTATGTGCATGCTCTTAGGCATCCCAATTACCTTCAGCCACAAGGGCACGACACTCAACACACAGAGATACGGCCACACAGGCACAATCTACACCACACAGGCACGATCAATTATCGCCACACAGGCATGATCAACTATCGCCACACAGGCATGATCAACTATCCCCATGATCAATTAGCGCCACACAGGCATCATCAATATTCAATAATTTATGTGCATTCTCTAAGGCATCCTACATGCCAAAGCGATGTAATAATCGCCAAGCCATATCACACAGCATTTCTCCTCATCTTTTATCATCATTGATAAAACATCGTGCGTAGGTACACGATTGGCCTTAGCCAAAATATAATGATTTCGATTTCACAAATCCCACCATTATTGGCGTCCACCAAAACACTTTTGGTGCTGTCAACCGACACCCGGTTATTTTCCCAAATTAATTAATCCAGGAAAATAATCTTATAATCACAATTAATTCACTTCAGCACAAAATAAAGCTCAATTGAATAAACAGACTGCGCCACGACGATCAGCATGAAATTTCGGTCGTCAGCCATCGAATTCTTAATTTCCGAAAAATAAATAAATAATTAATTAATTTCGAAAATTAATTAATAAATATTAAAAATTCAATTTAACACAAAATAAAGCCCAATTAAATAAACGGACTTCACCACGATCACCAGCATAAAATTCCGGTCGCTAGCCATCCCACTTGAATTTTCGGAAAATAAATAATTAATTAATTTAATTCCGAAAAATAATATTTAAATACCAAAAATTCCACTTAGGCCCGAATTGCCAAATTGAAGCCCAATAAGGGGTCGGAAAAATTCCGAGACACTTCCAATAAATAGTAGACCATGTCTACTTGCTAATTGCACAGTCAATTTATCTAATTCGCATCACAATTGGTTAATAAACACTAATCCATACTAATCTAACCACATAAACTTAATTAACTAAAACTAATCAACCCTTAAGCATCATTAGTCTTCTAAGCGAGGATTAGTGAGATTACTCACCGGAATCGCGCGCAAAACGTATCAATCCGACGGGGACGACACAAGGAACGATTCTTCCCAAAGCACGGCTCGGGTTCGGGGCTCGGAAACGCCCAAAACGGCCCAAGAGCCGGCTGAAAACCCACTTCGTGGGTTGCTAGATTGGCTGTGAAAAGAGGAAAACAGAGATGGTTAGAGGCGAAGAAGGGTCGGGAAAGCAAGAGGCGGTCCGGTGAGGTCACACGGTGGCTCCAGCGGCTTGCTCGGCCACTCACGGTGGCTGGACGAGACGGAACGGGGACGAGAGATGCACGGGGGAGGCCCGAGCGTGAGGAAACGAGGGCTGGTGGAGTGCGTGGCAAGCGGCGGACGAGTGGGCGCGGGCTCGGGCGGCGGGACGGCGGCGAGCGGCGACGACGGCGCAGGTGCTTCTTCCTGTCTTGCTGGTTCGCCGTTTCCACGAAGAAGAAAGAAGGAGAAGAAGAAAGAGGGGGGGGTTCGGTCACGTGGGAGAAAATGGAGGAGAAGAGAGAGGAGAGAGAAGAAGAGATAAGAGAGAGAAGAGATAAGGCTTTGACTATTCAAAAAAAGAAGAGAGAGAGAGAGAGAGAGAGAGAGAGAGAAAGGAGTCGGTGGGGGAATCACACGAGGGGAGGGGGAGAGGAGAGAGAAGAGAGAGAGATAAAAAGAAAGAAAAAGAGAGAAAAGGGAGAGAGAGAGATAAAAGAAAATGCTTAATATCATTATTCATATTTTCCTTTTCTCTTCCCCTTTTCCTTTCTATTTTCTCTTGGTCTTCAATTAATCCTCCGATAATTTCTTTATTGAAATTTCGGACTCGCCAATAATTTGACGGGCGATGAGACGGTCCTAAAATTGAATTGTGACACGCTCGAATATTTGATTCCCAACACCGAATTAAATTTCATGATTAAAATCAACCGGACACGATTTTAGTCCAATCTAACCAATTAGGTAGCTTTTAGGGATTTTATCGCGGTTATATCCCTTAACGGCTTCACCCAATAGGTTAGCTAACTCGTGAGTGATCAGCTTGAGAAAAAGGACCATAGGCGCGCCGACGATATGCACATTTCACTTTATCAAAAATGGGTCAAATTTCAGGATGTCACAACACTTTTATTAATAGCACAACTCATAGTATATTTACAATGATATTTACAGCAAACAAGTCTCACACCTATCTACACTAAGACAAGGTCCACAAAAGGGATGGGATCTCAATCCACATCCGGGTTGTACTCAAGGTCCCTCTCGTATCATCTTTTTCTTCAAAAGCCTTTCTCCTCCTTAGGTTCCTCCTCCTAGGCTCCTCCTCAGGGTCCTGAAATGGTTATTCAATAACTAATGAGACCACGTCTTAGCGGACCACGTCTTAGCGAGTTCTACCCCTAAAACTCAATTAGTAAACCAATACACTACTCGGTTGCCTAAGCATAGCACGAGTCAAAGGACTTACCTTGGCCTAAGATTCTATCTGCATATTAATACATTTCAATAGGTACTCAAACAATCACATCACCGATCAAAAGCATTGATTTAATCGACCTAGTCGATTTCATGTCAGTCGGACCATTTCTAGGTCATTCATCCCACACCAAGCAATTCCTTAGATTTAGTTGATTTACGGTCCCACCCGACCCTTTCCGCATTCAATGGCTTTACGGTCCCACCCGACCCTTTCCAGATCTAGTGACTTTATGGTCCCCACCCTTTCAAGATGTAGTGGCTTTCTTGTCCTACCCAACCCTTTCAAGATCTAATTTAGGAATGAATTTTAAAATCACTCATAAATTTCTTTAGCACCAAATAAAGCTTAAATAAATAAACGGACTGCACCACGACGATCAACACGAAATTCCGGTCACCGGCCATCTCGGTTGAATTTCCGGAAAAATAAATAATTATAAAAATCCAATTTAGGCCCGTAATGCCGAATTGGACATCGAGACGAGCCCGGAAAATTACCGAGACTCGTTCAATAAATAACATAGCATGCCTACTTGCTAATGTCTATTTCTAACCACCTAACATGCATCATTAAGTCTCTAATTTAATTTATCTAAATTAATCTAACCACCTAATTGCATTTAATTAAATCTAACCAACCCTAAGTATAATTAACAAACTAAGAAAGCATTAGTGAGTAAAACTCACTTGGTAAAAGCGGAGATCGAATCACCGTGACGGCGGGCGAAATCGGGCTTTTGACAACACCGTCGGGCTTCAACCGGGCCTTAAGCTTGGCCCAACAAATCTCAGCCCAACTGAGATTTGTTCTTGCTTTTGGGCTGGATCCAAGTTGGGTTGGGCCTGCTGCGAAGATGGGCTTCAAAAATTGGGCTTGAAGACTGCAATTGCTGAAAATGGGCTTGAAATAAAGCTGAATTGGGCCTGACTTTGCTGGGCCCAAAAGACTGAAATTGTTGGGCTGAATTCTGGCTAATTTGCGGCCCAAAAGAAATTCATTGGGCTGGAATTTGGCCAAGATGCCGCATGGAGTTGGGCTCGTGAAGGAGCTTCGCTGGACTGCTAGGCTCGAATTGCTGGGCTCGATCCACGATTGGCTTCGTTGGCGTCACGCGTGGGAGGCACGAGCTGAAGAAGACGCGGCGAAGAATGGAGCTGCTTCGGTGGTGGAGGCGACAAGAGCTGGTGGAATGTTCGGACGTGGCAGCGAATGGCTGGGTTTCGGTCTTCGTAATTGAAAGTCAACAAAGGACTTCGGCTGCGGCAACTGAAGACACAAGGGCAGCTGCTTGGAGAGATAGTGGACGTGGCCTTCGTGGGACATGCGGCCTAGACAGCAGCTGCAGGAATTTCGCTTGGTGGTCAACAAGGTGGGAGGAAATCGGTTGCTGTTGGCCGAAGAAGGCTGAGGAATCGGCAAGTGGCAGCGGCAAGGCAGGAGCGGGTGTTCGTGGGCAGCTTGAATGCGTGCGGCTCCGGCTTCGCTGGCTTCCGTCAATACGGCTAGAAAGTGTTTCTTTTGTTGACCGAGTTTGGAGAAGCTCGGACGTGACAGGAGCTGAAGCACTCGACGGAGGAGTGGGCTTCTTCGAGCGGTGTTGCAAGCAATTCGGCAGAGGACGAAGAGGAAAATGGAAGGAAAGAGAGGGGCTGTCCGGTTGTGGGGGTGTGAGGGAAAGGAGATAGAGATAAGTGAGAGTTGGGCTCACCAATGCCTATTTTTCCACAAGAAATATCTCCAAGGTTCATTCTGGCAAAGATTAACCCTACTTATTTTTGCGCCACACCAACACCTCTCACAACTCTCCAAATGGCCCAATTTCTTTGAGGCTAAAAGGGGTTTCTGAAATTGAGAGGATGGCTTCGATTGGTTCCACATCCTCTTGATTTCATCTCATTGATTCTCACAAATTCAATGGATCACTCATTGATCGTCTCTCGCATTTTCCTCACTCAAGAATCCACCATGTATCTCAATTTTGTAACCAATCTAATCCGGCTTGATTGCACAAAACGACTATAGGACAACTTTTTCCCAAAAAGTGTCGGGTCTTAGAAAAATCTTCGAGATCGAGCGACACTCCTAGAATTTATTGTGACATGACGGATACTTCACCCTCGAAATCGGTCTCGGGTCGCGGTTAATTCCAACTGGGGCGTTTTTAGCGTGACCTAAACTATCGGGTAGTTTTCAAAACTTTTTAGCGAAAATGACCTGTGGCGATTTTATTCGAACCACTATGAACCCACTCGACTCATTGGTGACTCTCGATTGTCGTGAAAATATCGATGATTTAATTACGGACACAAGGTACCAAAACAATAAGAAAATCAGTCTATTGTCGGCCGACGAGAATTTTCTAATTTAGTGGTGTCACTCGCAATTAGCCACACATCTCTGTCGATCCAGTCTATCTCTGATTTCAAATCGATTTTTTTTTTTAACTGTGCCATAATGACTTCTAAAGATGGACACGGTCGAGAAGTCGATTCCTGATCGAGTTCTCAAGTCTATTGCCTTAAAATTCCTTAATAATTTCCCTAGATAGTCTAGTTATCTCGAGAGTGATCAGCTCTGAGAATAACCCTATAGGTGCGTCAATGAAATGCTCGATTTATTCAGTAGAAGATAGAGTTGAAAAATCTAGGTGTCACACATTGGCGACTCTCGGTTGTCGTGGTAATCTCAAGGTTTTAAATACGGACACAAGGTACCAAAACGACAGAAAAGTCGGTCTAGTGCCGATTGACAAGAATTGTGCGATCTGGTGGAATCACCCACACTTGATCACATGCCTTGGTCGAGTCGACCTATCTCCGGTCTCTAATCGATTTTTAACTGTGCCGTAATGACCCTTGCAGATTAGTTCGGTCGAAATGTCGCTTCATAGTCAAATTCTCGAGTCTGATGCATTAGAATCTCTTAACAGCTTCACCTGATAGATTAGTCTTCTCATGAGTGGCCAACTCAGAGATAAGAACTATATGCGCACAGATGAAATGCTCGTCTCATTTCACTAAAAATAGAATTGAAAAATCGGGATGTCACACTTGCGATCTCAACTTCACAGTGAATAGTCTGTATTGCTCTCTCACAAAGTTACACTATAAGTCTATCTCTCTTTTGAGTACAACTTTGAGCTGAGTGTAAGAAATAACAAGAAAATGGGAAGCTTCAGACTTTGGAATTTCTCTTTCACACACTCTATCGAATGACTGGAGATGTCTCATTAAATATTCATTCATGCATTCTCGACCGTTGGCACTTTCCAAAGGAATTCTTCCAATCAACCAATTGGACAAAATCAATTAAGAAGATCTCGAGCCGTTTGAAAATTGTGATGAAAGCCCATCAATCCCGTTCGCCCATACAATTAGGATTTTGGTTTCCATAAGTAGATTCTTTCAAAATTTACTTGCTATCCGAAAAGATTTGATGTATCTAAATTGATTCCAATAAAGATAATCAATCTCGTAAGTGATATTTCCAATCCAGAAGGCCATATATAATCCATACAAACCGAACCCTTGAAGAAAGAAAGATAATCCCTCATCTGGATAAGTCTTCATTCTTCACTTGCTTTCAGTTTGGAATTCGATAGAGTGGACAAACTTCTCATGTAAAACAGACTTTAACACAAAGTAAGCGTCTTCGTACTTTGACACGAAATCTGGAAATCTTGAACAGAAAGTAGATAAGTTTTGTCAGCTTCAAAACATCAAATGAGTTTTCTCCAACAATCCTAGGCCTCGACGAGGTCTTTGCACTTTTTATGTGTTGCAATAACTCATTTTCAATGGTTACAACAAGAAAGTAAAGAGCCTTACCTAATTTGATATTCCATTTTCTTAATTCGCTATCACTCATGGGTAATGTGATGTTATTGCCGCCAACAATATCCCTCAAATCTTGACCTAGCAAGTAATATTGCATGCGGGTGTTCCAATTATTATAATTGGAGTTGTTGAGCTTCTTAACGCCATTCACTGAACTCGAAAAATCTGCAATTGTGAGTTGGTTGTAATGCCTAGCACTATACCAAGTAAGCTTGGTCCTGGACCAACCAACTTCATAATCCCGGATTGTGCACTAGCAAAACTCCAGTGTACTTCGCTCCTTAGCTCGACGATCTCCGACAATCTTGCTTTGGTACTACTTGTTGAGAAGGCAAGTGGTTATACGAGTAAAATAATCACTTCTTTATAAACGATATTACAACTCTCCACACTAATACACACACTCACTTCACTTGCTTCTCACGTGTCACTCACCACTCTCTTCACAAACGGCACGCATAGCACAGCACACCTCACCTCACGTCACTCACTACACACACCATCACTCTACCACTCTACACACGCCTCACACACTTCACTCCACTCTACACTACCACAAGGGGAAGAGGGAATGCCTATTCATAGGCATGGGAAGTCAGTGGAGCCCTTCAATTTGTCAACTTGCCGACTTCAAGTTGTCAACAGTTTCGGCTCCTTGTCCAGCAAGGATTTTCACAAAAGAAACAAAGATGTGGCCGAGAAAAATCTGGAGTGAGAGATCTGGAGAACTCAAGAGAGAGGCGGTGCTATCTAACATGCTACCCCCATTCTTCAACGGTCATTTCAAAAGCAATTCGTCATCCAACACCGACATACATAAAGAACAACAATAATTAGTTCGTTAAAACGGAATCGAGTAGTAAGCAAATGCTTCAAGCAGCAGCTTGCACACCCAAAGTCAGGGCTATGTAGCGAGAAATGCACAATCGGGGCGCGCAAAATCTTTCACGAAGGCGAAACAAAGAAGAAGTAAAGCAAACACCTCGATGATGTACCGAACTACGTCGGCGAAGTTGTTGAGAGCAGCCAAACGAGATAGCGCGGTACCCATTAGCATCGGGAGTCGAGAGAGCTCCTTCTCGCTCCACGAACTAGCTCAATTTCTCCAAATCGCCGAACGCAGAGGTAGACACACATCGACGACGGCCACTTCGTTGGGAGGGTTTTGGGTGTTCGACGCTCTAGACGACGCGATGACTTCGATATCCGACAAAGCCGTGCGAGTCACCGCATGCGATCACTGCACTGCGTCAAAAGGTTGAATGGGGATTGCAGGAATGGCGGTTCAGTTGGGGGTTTGTAATACCTTATCACTATCGCATGCTCCCTGGTCAACGGTCAACTTCGACCCCGAAACTCCCCCTCCCCACGGGGCGCTTCTGTTAAAATCGAGAAGAAAAGAAGACGACGGGCTGATTTTTGCCAAAAAAGAAAAAGAAATTCAGATGAGCAGATTTTGTGAAATAGGATTCAGATTCAGAATGCATTTTCTGAAGGTGCCAAAAAAAATTACACATCGGGTTCACATATGGTCCGAGCATTATTCTGGGCAACCATAGAACTAAATCGGAACCTCTAGCTTGCGAAGTCAAATAAGATAGGGATGGAATAACTGTCTCATTGGAATAGAATCGAGCAACAATAAGAATGCAATATCAACCAACTTGGGTTTGCGAAATCTCTATCTATATAAAAATTACGTCTTTTTTAAGGATTGCTACTGATGTTGACACATAGGACTACGATTTGTGAGGGATCAATTATTCCCTCACAAGGAGTACACACTTTCCACTTATTTTATTTCAAATAAGTATTCACAATGGATTAATTATATTATAGCTGAAATTAATCCTTTTAACAATTTCACTCCCAACTCATGAGCCAACCTGAAAGATGGAGTGCCGTTTTAATTCTTGGATCTATCCCAGAGCTAGTGACGTGGTTGGTAAGCACCTGATTTTCCTCTCTTATAAGACTAGCTTTCCCATTCAAGCATAACTTTAGCCGCGCCTCGGAGCGTCTCCCAGTTACTCATCTACTTAGGCGAAACTGTTGTAATCAGAGGAATGATAATAATTTTCAAAATTCAGAACAAGAGCACAAATAAAGACTGAAGGGAACTTTTTATGGAATGCAAATGCTGTTACTTCGAGGGTGTGTCCACAAATATGATCTTCACGACTTTTTGGAGTGACTGGACGCACAGAAATTAGCACAAATGTCTGACATCATCAAATGAAGAAAAACAAGAAAGTTCACAGAGTCAACGAAAGCACACAAACAGGGCCAATACGATAAATACATTTGGAAACGAGCGTCGCAATCCGCGGAGAACTCTTCAATAACCATTGCCGGCGTTCTTTGTTTTCATGGTTGTATAACATCACTGGGCTGGTTTGAAGTATTGCCTCACGCTCTTAAAACAAAATATTAGAACTGTACAATAGAGTACTTGGAATGGAAAATACAACGGTAGCACACTAGACAAGATAAGAAACATGAAATTCTAAAAACAAGTAAAACCCATGAAAACTCCTGTGTAAGGGAGTGCTTTGATAGTGTTGGTTATGAAATCAAGCGCCTTTGAGTTCCTCGCCTCCAGTAGACTCGAAGTATTCGCATAAGAGGATCACTTCATTGAAGCTATGGAAGTGCAACCCATGCAACCAACAACGATGCTTACGAGGTAAAGTCCCTATGAATAGCTTTATCATTTCTTCTTCGGCCAGTTGAGGGTAAGTTTGCATCATAAAAGCCTCCCACCTCCTTGCATATGCTCGGAAATCCTCCATTGGTCTTCTTCTGAAGTGAACCAAGTTCTGACAAGGCACTTCAGTCCCAATCTGGCTTTGATACTGAAGCAGGAATGCAGAAGACAGCTCATTCCAATCTCTCATGAGGTAGATATCTGCTGTGATGAACCATTGTAATGCAGACCCCGTAAGACTCTCTTGGAAGGTCTGAGTTGTGAATGACATCGGGCCATAGTACCGGCTTATTTCAGCATGGAGGTATTGCAAATGAGCCACGGGACAAGTTGTGCCATTATACTTACGGAGATTAGGTATCCACATCTCTCCAAGGGTCATGATCCTATGAGTGCAAGACGGGCTTGATGTATCCTGGTTAGGCCACTGGTTTTCCCACTGCATATTCGTTGTAGTGGTGAATTTTTCTGTTTCAAGAAAGTTGGATTCTACCGAGATTACCCCATTGCTTTCTTCTTGGTCAAAATTTCCGAAAGAGGATGAAGTATTGAAACTATCCTCATGGTCGGAGGACGAGCTTAGTACTTTGTTAGGATTGTAGCGGATAAAGACGTATGCTTCCTCTTCTGACGGACCTTCATCCCCAGATGAGAGTAGGAAACAGTTATACAATGAATCGTCAGTTTCATTGTCGAAATAACGCTGGAAGTCCTTGGGATTGTATTCTAGGGCCGGGAAGTCTTCAGAGTTGTACTCTAGAGGATGGTGGCCTTCAAAGCTGTATTCTTGGGAATGCTCGAAGCTTTGGTGCGGTGGCTCGTCGGTAGATGCTGCATTGATCTGCTTAGGCTTTCTTTTCTTGGCTTCTGGTCCAGACCTTTTGAGTAAGCTCCTTCGTTTTGCTAACTTGATTCTGTCAAGGGAAGTGAGAGACATTAGAGTTTCACTGTCTGATTCACTTTCCAGGTTGATAGGGGTTGGTATTCTTTGGACCTTACCATTCTTTCGCTTGTATCCTGATATTGATGTTAAGTACTCTCGTGGATAACCCAAGTTAACCTGTGCAATCTCAAAAGTATCTCTTAAAGTTGGACAAGTGGTGTAGACAAGACCTATTTATCGAGTTTAATTTACTAAATCACGTGACCGGACACAAACTAAGATCATCTCAGCCGATGAGATAAATCTAAAAGAGAAAAAATAAATAAAAATAAACACTAACCTTTTCTTTAGTGTTGGGGGAGAATCCTGCGGGGTGCGTGACTTTGCGATCTTCTCCCCTACCGTTGTCATACACGAAAGTAAAGGAACGGATCGTGTGTTTGTCCGGTAGGTAAATTTCCCTCACACCGTCGAATTTCCCATCGTCCCAAGCTCCGAATTGCCCTTGATCTGAGATCGGTTCAAAATATGCTCCAATTCCACAAAGATTTTGATGTTCATCAATGTACCCGTAAAATCCAGTAATTTTGCCGGCCATTGCGGGAGATGAGAAGTAGATTCCCTTTTCTTCACCAATAGTTATGGCCATTCGTTTGTTAGTCCGAAACGTGAGAGATGTAATGCCGAAGTCTCTATAACGCCTGGATATGTGGTCTGTATAATACCCGGATATGGAAGTCAGGTACTCACCATTATCTAATTCGATCTTCAATGGTAAACATAACGTCAAAGTCATTATTTAATAAGTCTCACAAAAGTCTCTTGCTAAACGTAGGCAATGCACGTTTCGTAAGGATTTTACAAAGCACATATATGTATGGGGACATACAGTTAGAAAGTTCTTCGTGTCCAGTCCTGTCTCGCTACCATGTGTCTCCGGCTTGCCCCGTCTTCGCACGTAAACTCGATTGATCGGATGAATGGCCCTCCACTTAGACGATTTTCTTTAGTTTTGGCCGATGGTTCCTTTTTTTCTTCTGGGCGGCGCTTGAATCAGGTTTGTCTTCTTCTTTTTGGCCGATGTGAATAACGATTTTCCTTACGTTGGCATGCTTCCACATTGGCGCGCGATCGCATTTCCTCCCGAATAACCCCACAGAAGGAAGGGATTGAAGCCCTTAGGGTGTAGCTGGATAAGTGCTCCAACAGAATCGAGAAAATCACTTTCTTCTCTCAGTAAAACTCGGTAACTTCCCCGGCATCTAATGGTACGGAAAAGTACCCCTCTTCCTCTTCTCTCTCCCTTTTCTCCCTTTTCTCCTTGTCTTCTTTTTCTCCACTTCCTCCTTTTTCTGCCTTTCCTCATCTTCCTCCTTTCTGCCCTGACTTTTATCCTTTTCCCCTTTTCCTCTATTTTCTCCTCTTCCACCTCTTCCTCTTCTTTCACTCTACCAATGGGTCCCAATATTCTTTTGTTGGTTCGAAATGTGAGGGAGCTTATTAGAAAGTATTTGATATTGCTAGTATAAACACCTAGAGGGGGGGTGAATAGGCGCACAAACAAGTTTTCTTAAATACGGAAGCAATTCTTAACAGATTGAAATACGATCGAGGTAAAGAGAGTAAGGAAGAGAAAATTGAACACAAGATTTATAGTGGTTCGGCTTATTCCAAGCCTACGTCCACTCTTCCGCACTGACAGCCTACCGGCTGGATTTCACTATGATCAAAAGAGAAGTTACAGCACAGCTTTGCCTTGATTCCACAGTGTAGATGTTCTACCACACCTCCTCAAGGTCTCTCACAAATATAGACTCTCTTTTGTATACAAGTATTCGCTCAAGAGATTTATCTAAACAAATAGGAGCTTCAGACTTTGGAATTCTTCTATCGCACACACCTCGAACAACCAAGAACGACTTCCTTATATACTCCTTTATGCCATCATACCCGTTGGCACTTACCAAAGGAATTCCTCCAATCTACCCGTTGGACGGAATCAATTAGGAAGATTGTTCGAGCTATTAAAGGAACGTGTTGATAGCCCATCAATCTGTTCGCCCATACAATCGGGATCTCGGTTTCCATAAGTAGAACATTCCAATAATATATAGACAATCATCGAATCTTCAGTCATTGAATCAATCTTGATCAATCAAAGGATTCGGATACGTCTTCTCCAGCCACGAGATCTTCTCCAGATGATAAGGTTAAATCCTGAACAAAACATTCGATTGGATAACCTTTCTTCAACGGATTAGAGACTCCGTCAATGAGGATAGACTTTGAATCTTGAGTCGGCTGTCCGGAAGTCTTTAGACTTTAACGGACGAGTCTGCAGACTTTCGAGACTAGATCGATGGATACGTTTTGTCAACTTCAAAACTCTTCATGAGGATTTCTCCAACAATCTCCCCTTTTGATGGTGACAAAACCTTCCTGCAGATTTGGATAACTTTGACGCAAAACATTTCTCAAACACATATGCATATCTTATAGAAATAAATGGCTAATAGAATAACACTAGAATCTGCAACCACAGAAAATAGGTTAGTCCAATATATGATTAAGCCATTCATAAGATATCAATATTGATAAATAGAAGCAGTCAAGTCAAATCCAAGTCTAGACAGTTCTTTATCCAGACACAAAACAAAGTCATATAGGTTCAAACCATAAACCTCAAATTAGTCCAACAAAAAGTTTAATGAATGAAAAGAGTTTTTGAATCAAATCTTGCATCTCTCCACCTTTTTGTCATCATTAAAAAGGATGAGATGAAGTTTAAGATTGCTTGGGAACGCGGACAAGTTGGATATCTTCCATAGACTGAACGATGCCTTCCAGCCTCTTAAAGTCTTCCTTCAGCTGTACAACCTCCTCACTCTTGGCATTGGCCTGATTCTGAATAGAGAGGGCTTGCATCTTATCATTCAATGAACAGGAAGAAGCTTGACTTTCATTCTTCAAGCTTTGAACTTCGCATCCCAAGGCATAAATCTGACCTTTCATCTCCAAGAGAATATCCATGATTCTGCGAAAATCTGCTCCATTATTAGTCTGAGTACTTGCTTCTGCTCGTTCTGATGGAGTAAAAGCAGACGATGGTGGATCAGCATAATCTTGCAGGTTTGGCGATGAAGCTTCATGACCTTCCTCTGGAAATTGAGATGCATAAACATCTTCTAGGTCTGCGGCGAGCGACTGACTCCTTCACTTTCATCTGGATATGAAGATGTCACTCCTTTCTCCTGATCTCCCCCTGTTTCCATGCCTACAGGTGGAGAAGAGATTTCCTCAGGTTCTCCTTCTCTTCTTTCTTCTTCAGGTCTTTCTTGCTCTGCTTCTTGTTCTATTTCTCTTTCTTCTTCTTCCTTCTCCTTTGCTTCTCTTTCTTCTTCTTCCTTCTCATCTTGCTTCTTTCGTCTTTTGTTCCGATTCTTTCGTCGAACGCAGACGACTTAAGTTCTTCAAAGCCATTGCAGAGATGGTGATGTCTTCGTCATCATCTTCATCCTCAACGAGGAGAGCTCTTCTTCTCTTTAATGGAGCAGCCATGGGCTCCTTCCCTTTTCTCTTAGCAGCAGAAGAGAGTTGATGAGACTTGGCAGGAGTCTTCAGACGCATTTTGGTCCCCATTTTCAGTCCTACCACCATATGATCGCATGATCGAACACAAAAGATTTGCGGAGGCTGAATATTCAGATGTCGAATAACTTCGTAACAAGGCTTGGGTAAGGAGTTGACCTCTGTCCTTCATCACTGCTCTATACATGTGAAACATAACGGTATGAGGGAGAGAAAACTTCTTTCCACAGAGAATGGCATACATCAACTTTGCCTTAGAGCTTGAAACATCAGTTTTGGAAGTTGATTTTGGCCGAAGGCAATTAATCACGCGATCTTGTGAAGCAAGATGTTGAATGCATTCATCCTTGAGTAGGCGATCTTCTCTTGTTCTCCTGTCCTTCACCGGTTCAAGTGTGGCTAGAGCAATGGAAACTTTAATCGGTTGATATCTCGCCTCTCTCAACTTCTAACACATCGCAAAAGCATATTCATATCCACAACATAGTCTTGTTCTTTGACGCTGAAGGAAAATCTATTCGCATCTAAAAGCTAAGATTTGAATAGAAATATGCAAGTCAATTCAGCATAAGCCTCGGTTGAGTCGAACGGAACTTTTCAAGTTGAAGATAACCGAACTTTCCCTCAAGTTCACTTTCAGCATCCAGAAAATCAAAGTCCACACTCCTAGGGTTTATTACCCCACGCTTCAGCAATTTCGAGTACAGATCCTTTTGTTCCTTTGATCTGAACAAATCTCCCATTTTTCCTTGAATTTTAGCCGCAATACCCATTTTCGGTTGAAATAGACTGAACAGATTGTCATCATCATTCCCATCTACAGGATTTGGCCCCCGATTCACGAGGATCACTTGGGATATTCGCAAGGGTTTCCTCAGCCACCCCTTTACGAGCGATTCCCAAACTTTCCATTCTTTTCAGAAAGATATATTCGTTCCTATATCCTTTTTCTTTAACAAAATCATCAACATAGTTCAAAGGAGTACGAATTCCTTTTAAAGCACGATATAGCTTGTAAATAAAAGCAGGCTTTTGAACTCTTACGGGAGTGTCCGCTTCCCTCGATGATTTCTTCCCGATGAACAACGCCTTGAGGACTAGATGGTGGAGAATGACGACTGCCGAGAATGTTGTGGGCTCGGTTGCTGATCCGGGAGTAACTTCATCTTCGTAAGATCGAAGTGCGTAGGCCCCTTACTCATTCTCTGTGGTCCCCTGCTTGCGATTCTTGAGGACTTTCGCGAAGATGACATCTTTCTCAGTGTTTGGAAGATTCCTTGCTTGACTTTCCCAGAAAAGATGACAACTTTTTGAAGATTGAGCGAAGAAGACAAACGGGAGTGGAGGATTGATGCTTTCTAGGGTTTTTGAGAGTAAAGTGAATAGAGAAGTGAAGAGAAATCGATAGTGCTCGTTCGGTTAAAAAGAAGAGTAAACGAATCGACACAAATGAAATAAAAATATGCCTTTTCAAAATAACTGTCTTTATCCGTAAAAATAGCTATTTCAAAAATAACTTCCCTTTTGAAAATGAATCGATGCAATATTTACGGTAATTAAATATAGCAACAATTTAAACACAGTATGATGATCGTACCTTTTCAAGATAAGATTGGAGAGAGAAAGACTTACGTCTCGAAGGTCGAGCCAAGGCGTAGATAAAGTCTTGTAAGCTCGAGTCTGAAAGTCTTTAGACTTTGATATCCTCATACCTCAAAATGTTGAGTGCGGGTACGTATAGACTCAAATTGATTTTTCTCCAAAGGCTTTGTGAGTATATCAGCCAGTTGATTTTTGAGTCAACAAATTGAATTGAAACATCTCCATTTTGAACATGATCTCTAATAAAATGATGTCGAATCTCTATATGCTTTGCTCTTGAGTGGAGAATTGGATTTTTGGTGAGGTTGATAGCGCTGGTGTTGTCGCAATTAATCTCCGTGCATGAGTCTTCAATTTCAAAATCTCTTAGCTGTTGTTTTATCCATAGAATTTGCGAACAGCAGCTTCCAAGAGCTACATACTCTGCTTCTGTTGTTGAAAGAGACACAGTACTTTGTTTCCTTGAAAACCAAGACACGTTCGTTTCCAAGCAAGCGGCAAGTTCTGAAGTGCTCTTTCTATCAACTCGCAACCGGCCGCCAGATCTCGCGTCCGAATATCCCCGGAAGTTTAAGGTCGCCTTCTTAGGATACCAAAGACCGATGCTTGATGATGAAGCGACGTATTTAATGATGCGTTTCGCAAAGACACCGAGATGAGATTCTCTAGGATCGATTGAAACCTAGCCTGAGATGCAAACACTTAACAAAATATCAGGTCTAGAAGCAGTAAGATAAAGAAGTGATCCAATAATGCTCTGTACTGGCTTTTGATCAACTTTCTTCCCTTCTTCGTCTTTGTCTATCTTTAAAGAACTTGACATTGGTATGTCGGTCTTTTGCAATTTTCCAGTCAAACCTTTTGACAAGATCATTAACATATTTTCTTGAAAAATAAAAGTTCCTTCCTTCAATTGTTTTATTTGAAGACCAAGAAAGAATGTTAATTCTCCCATCATACTCATTTCAAACTCATCCCGCATAGACTTTGAAAATTTCTTGCCTGAGACTTTCATTAGAGGATCCAAAAATAATATCATCCACATATATTTGAACAAGTAAGAAACTTTTATTTTCCTTCTTGATAAATAAAGTCGTATCTACTTTACCTTTGACAAAACCATTTTGTAATAGGAAATTACTTAACTGTCGTACCAAGCCCGAGGTGCTTGCTTTAAACCATACAAAGCCTTTATCGGTCAAGACTGAGTCTGGCTTCTTTGGGTCTTCAAACCCTGGCGGTTGTTCCACATAAACTTCCTCATGGATAAATCCATTTAGGAAGGCGCTTTTGACGTCCATTTGGAATAACCTGAAATTCTTATAACAAGCAAACACAAGTAATAGTCGAATAGCTTCTAACCTTGCCACTGGAGCGTAAGTCTCATCATAGTCTATTCCTTCTTCTTGCGTATATCCCTTGGCCACGAGTCTTGCTTTATTTCGTACGACTTTCCCTTTCTCGTTCATCTTGTTCCTGAACACCCATTTGGCTCCAATAACAGTTTTACCTTTTGGTTTGGATGTCAATTCCCAGACATTATTTATGCTGAACTGTCTGAGCTCTTCTTGCATAGCTTCAATCCAACTTTCATCAGATAAAGCTTCTTCTATGCTCTTTGGTTCAATTTCAGAAACGAGAGCCACAACACTAGACTCTTCTCGCCTTTTGGATCTGGTGCGAATTCCTTCATTCATTTCGCCGATTATAAGATCTTTGGGATGACTGGACTTATGCTTCCAGTTACTTGTTGATTTGTCTGGTTGATGATCTCTTTCTTTATTTGGATCTTCACTAACAACCCGATGCTGGTTTTCCAGTCCGAGTTGCTTCTTGAGTTGTAGACTTTGGAGGGTCGGAGCGAGTTCGAGACTCTTCTTGATTAGTCTCGACTTGATTCATCTTGCATTGAGTCTTGAAATTTGACATTCATTGACTCCTCTGGGACCGACTCTTCTTGTTATAGACTCGTAAGCTTTGCTTGAAGTAGAATATCCAAGGAAGATACCTTCATCTGATCTTTCTTCAAACTTACCAACTTGATCTTTTGCATTTTTCAATATAAAACATTTGCAACCAAATACATGAAAGTATGAAACAATAGGCTTCTTTTCGTTGAATAACTCATAAGGGGTTTTCGAAGAATAGATCTTAAGAAGACTCTATTAATGATATAGCAAGCTGTTGAAACTTGACTTTAGCCCAAAATCGAGAAGAAATTTTACTTTCAATTAAAAGAGTTCTAGCCATTTCTTGAAGAGATCTGTTCTTTCTTTCCACAACTCCATTTTGCTGAGGAGTGTATGGAGAGGAAAACACATGTTTACAGCCAGATTCATCACAGAATTTTGTAAAATCTTGATTTTCAAATTCACCTCCATGATCTGTTTTTATACAGGAGATTACACATCCCTTTTCATTTTGAACCTTTTTAGCAAATTTTTCAAAATACGAAAAGGTTTCGGACTTACTTGAAAGGAAATATACCCAAGTAAAACGGGAGTAATCATCAACAATTACTAGGCAATACTTCTTACCCCCAATACTCTGAGTTCTGGTTGGTCCGAAGAGATCCATATGCAGCAACTGTAGTACATGATTAGTAGAGACATAATTTATTGACTTAAAAGAATTTCTTACCCGCTTTCCCAGAATACATGGAGTGCATGACTCAGTCTTTTGGTATGTCAATTTGGGTAGACCTCGAACAAGTTGCTTTGATGAGATTTTGGCTAATTGCTTCATGTTGACATGACCAAGCTTTTGTGCCATAAGCTTGCTTCGTCTTGAATTGAGATAAGACATTGCGATTCATTTGGTTTCACATCCGGAAGATAGATATTTCCATGTCTTCGACCCGGGAAAGATTGAGTAGAGTCTTTACCGATTCCGTAACATGTTCCTTCTTGAAAGAAGATCTTGAAACCAGTATCACACAATTGACTAATGCTTAGAAGATTGTAATTGAGTCCTTCCACTAAGGAAACATTACTTATTGTGAGAGTTCCAATTTTCACGGTTCCAAATCCCACAATACTTCCTTTGCTGTTTCCTCCGAATGAAACTTTTCCACCATTTACTTGAGCAAGCTTTATAAAGCAATTTGAGTCTCTGTCATGTGTCTTGAGCATCCGCTGTCAAGATACCACTTTACATGTTTCTTTATGGAGACTCCGCATTTAACAAAGAGTCTCAAGCTTTCTTTGGTACCCAAATTTTCTTGGGTCCTTTGGTGTTAGTAAGATAAAAAAAGTATTAGCCCATACTTTCTTAATAGGTATCCATACCATAGGACACTCTTTTTCAAAGTGATCCAGATCGTTGCACTTAGAACATTTGAGAGCATTTCTACCTACGGGTTTTACAAAGACTTTCTTGAAGTGACTTTTGTAAACCTCACTCGAAAGCCTTTTCTTAATTCTTTCTTTTACTTTAGGAAAATCAATCAATGGAATTGTTTCTTGTCATACCTAGACCAGACTTATTGAAGTAAGGTCTTTGTCTGAAAGAATTTCCTCAAGTTTTTCAGACCCTATAGAAAATTTCTTTGATATATTTGATAAGTCTATTTTTAAAAAAGCATTTTCTTTTAAAAGATTTCCTTCATTTTCTCTAAGATTGGAAACAGACAAGTCTAGACTTTTAACTCTTTCTGCTAAAACATTTTCCTTTTGTTTTAGAGCTGAGTTTTCTTTTTTTAGTTTGGAAATACTTTTGAGAGAAGTCTTAAAACTAAAGCATAGTTCATCAATATATTTAGAAACCTTGACAGGAATTTTAAAATTACTTGCCTCAAATTCACCGTCGAATCGAGTCGATCCAGTCCGAGTTTGATTGTGCCATCGACATAGATTTGCATATTCATTATCACTTTCTTCACACTCAAAGTATCACTTGGGTTTCAGCTTTGAGAGCTTTTCGAAATTTTCAGCTTTTCCTCTCTTCTTCTTGAAGGGGACAGTTGGGTCTAATGTGTCCCTTTTTCTTGCATTCAAAGCAGACTACATCTTTATTTGGTTCCTCATCATCAACGAGACTTGGTCTCGCTGTCTTTGAAAGCCTTGTTTCTTTGAGTTGAACCTTCTTCCTTTTCTATTTAGTTTTCTGAATCTTCTTATCATGAGAGCAAGCTCCTCATCGTCCATATCATCTTCAGAATCTGTAACATCAGAATCATTATTTGATTTTAATGCAATGGATTTCTTACCTCTTGGATCTTCATCTTCATTGATCCTTTCCACTTCATAGGACTGAAGAGTTCCAATCAGCTCATTAACAGATAGTGGCATAATTCTCTGCGTCTCTCTTATCGAAGTCTTTATGTGATTCCAATCCTTGAAGAGTCCACGCAGTAGCTTGTTTACCTTCATGGGATCGAAGTTGGTTGACCTTGATTTTCAAGACCATTCACAATATACGTAAAACGACTAAACATGTCGATATTGATTCTCCTGGTTTCATTCTAAAGGCTTCATATTGACCAAGAAGAATGTTGATTCTTGTTTCATTCACTTGATCTGTTCCTTCATAGGTGATATGCAATCTGTCCCAAACTTCTTTTGCTGTACCACAAGAAGATATTCTATTATACTCGGTTGGTGATAAAGCACAATATAAGGAGTAAATTGCTTTTGCATCGAGTGTTTGTCTCTTGGTTATTTCTTCCGAGACATTCCGCTGGTTTCTTCAAGAGTATCTTTTCCTCTTTCAGACTCGATGCGATGGTAGGAGTAATTCTTTTTCTACAACGTCCCATTCCGAGGATCCTTTGATCGTAGGAAAGCTTTCATCTTGTTCTTCCGGATGTTGTAATTCTTTCCATCAAAGTAAGGTGGTGCGGTATTGATTTGCCCTTCCATCAGCCCTGGTGCTAGCATACTAGCCATGGATCTTTTACTATGAAGTAAAACACTTCAAATAAAGTAAGTACACAGGCTCTGATACCAATTAATATTGCTAGTATAAACACCGAGAGGGGGGGTGAATAGGCGCACAAACAATTTTTCTTAAATACGGAAGCAATTCTTAACAGATTGAAATACGATCGAGGTAAAGAGAGTAAGGAAGAGAAAATTGAACACATGATTTATAGTGGTTCGGCTTATTCCAAGCCTACGTCCACTCTTCCGCACTGACAGCCTACCGGCTGGATTTCACTATGATCAAAAGAGAAGTTACAGCACAGCTTTGCCTTGATTCCACAGTGTAGATGTTCTACCACACCTCCTCAAGGTCTCTCACAAATATAGACTCTCTTTTGTATACAAGTATTCGCTCAAGAGATTTATCTAAACAAATAGGAGCTTCAGACTTTGGAATTCTTCTATCGCGCACACCTCGAACAACCAAGAACGACTTCCTTATATACTCCTTTATGCCATCATACCCGTTGGCACTTACCAAAGGAATTCCTCCAATCTACCCGTTGGACGGAATCAATTAGGAAGATTGTTCGAGCTATTAAAGGAACGTGTTGATAGCCCATCAATCCTGTTCGCCCATACAATCAGGATCTCGGTTTCCATAAGTAGAACCTTCCAATAATATTTAGACAATCATCGAATCTTCAGTCATTGAATCAATCTTGATCAATCAAAGGATTACTGATACGTCTTCTCCAGCCACGAGATCTTCTCAGATGATAAGGTTAAATCCTGAACAAAACATTCAGTTCGGATAACCTTTCTTCAACGGATTAGAGACTGTCAATGAGGATAGACTTTGAGTCTTGAGTCGGCTGTCCGGGAAGTCTTCGACTTTAACTGACAGAGTCTGCAGACTTTCAGACTAGACTGATGGATACGTTTTGTCAACTTCAAAACTCTTCATGAGGATTTCTCCAACAGTATTTTCCACTTGCTTTTTTGGGATCCAGCAAAAGAGGTTATTTTCTCATCGTCTTCCAATTTAACCTGCAAACAGGCCATAAAAGGCATGTAAACAGACCATAAAAAGGCACATTCGACGCAAGTAAGACTATATGTCGCATCATTCAATGAGCAAAATAAATTGATAAATCACTTTTGAAATAAGATTCAGGTCTATATGATAAATTATATATGATGAGATTTGTGTAAATTATGTTTCTTAATAACTTTGGTAGTACCTTTAATTTGTAAAATCAAAAGTTAATTTACTTCTTATTTGTGGCTAGCTTTGTGTTTGCCTAATTTTAATAAGGTGAAGTCATCTATTTTTCCAGTTGGTTTTCAAACAATCACACCAATCCTCATGTATCGCCGGTATGAGATTCTCATGTCCACCTGCGAAGCAATCGATAAGAATCTCAAGGTTCATGATTAAGTGATCGGCTAATGTTACAATAAAGCTGGAAAGATGAATTTATGACATTCAGGTAGAAACGGAAAAAGAGAGAAATGTACGGGTCTAGACACAACCTCGTAAGTCCTGTACCCATGTTTTTCACCATGTTTCGGTATCATGTCGGTGTTCTTGTCGACTTCAAATTTAACGGACTTAATGCAGTCTCCGTACTCAACTTTAATCCCTTTTCAGAAATCTCCTCAATCAACTTTGTCTTAAAAGGTTTCCGGGAATTTTGTTCGCCTCCAAAAGGCCCGAAGGTGAATTTCTCATTGTATCTAGAATAAATCCGGTTCACAAGACGCCCGACTATTTTGTCAATGAGATTCCGTTCACTGTTGACGAAAAGTGTTAGTACAAAAATTTTACGAGCAAGATGTATTAAAAAGAATGAACACAAACATATACCTCAAGAGACAACATACGACAAACATTGTACGCAAAATTCTACATGGGTATATATGAAATACGAATAGAAAAAGATCGAGCTTGACTAAATCGTCATAGACATTGGCACGTGTAACAAAGGAATGGTGATTAACAACGCTCTACTTTCGATAGTGACCCCATCCTGTGCGGCAGAGGAGGGTGCGTCGTACCATGCATATTGCACTCCAAGAAACAAACACATTTTTCAGAGAAGCAATAAAAATAGTAAATACTAAGGATATGTTTATTTCGCAGAAAACTTAAGATTAGGAAAATATTTTTGAAAACATAATTACTTGTATTATCGTAAAAAATAAATGAATAAAAAATATTTTCACCGTCAACTAAAATGGTTAGACACAAATTTTGTCAAATGAAAATATTTTTCATTGACCAATTTTCTAACCTATATAACTAATCGTTTTCGAAAAATGTCATTGACGTCTTGAGTTTTCATGAATCAAACGCACTTTAAGTAAAAAAAAAAAAGAAAAGACTACTTAGTCAGTACTTTAATTTCTACTATGTTATAATGTCATCAAGCATAACACTCCAAAAATTGGCCCCCAGACGGCATGAAAGCAATAATAATAATAATAATAATTGTAGCGGGAAAATTCCCTTGCCTAAAACCCTAACCCATCCACCACCCATTACTATCAGCTCCTCCCCTCCCGGCATCGCCAACGCAAGCCGTACAGTTGCCCCCCACCACCAACCACCACCCCAGCTGAGCCATAACTTAGATCTGTCGAATTCGATTCAAATCTGAGTCTACAAATCTAAGTCGAGCTCGACGCAGACCGTGGCCAAGAAGAGGGAGACGAAGAGAGCATAATAAGAGAGGGAGAGAGATGCACAGAGAATTCAGTAGGGGTTGGTGGTGCAGTGTCGGTCAGAGTGAGTGGAGAGAGCCCACGGCGTAGAAAGAGCGAGGGTATATAGTTCATTATGAATTTGAGGATTCAGTTAAGAAGTGCAAATTGTAGGTTTTCAAAACTTAGGATGAGAACTGATGTTGGAATGAAAAGTTGAGACGATTTTTAAAATTATTCCTATTTTACATCTAAAATCTTGAAATTAACATGTAAAGTCACATTTATGTTTTACATAATTTTTCAAAAATTGGCAATAAGAATTTTCTGGAAAGTCCAAAGAGATTTCTACTTGTTCTGTTCCCTTAAGAAAATTTCGATTGTGCAAAAATTCCATCCACAAAAGTAGCCACACCAAAGAAATAACATCAATTAAAGAAACATCACAGACTACGGTACCAAGCTTCGACATTAAGTAAGAATCACAGGTACGTACCCATTGGCGGCTTTCAAGTCGCAACCCGGCATCTCCTCAGCCTCTTCTAGGGCCTTCCTGTGACCTGGTTCTAATTCGTCACAACGCGCCAAATTTAAAACCTTTTCTCTTTCCATGTAAAAGATGGGAATGACCTCGAGGTTGTGGACCCTTTTGCAGTCGAGGATCTTGACCAGCTGTAACCGGCACGGGTAGGAATCGACATAGTTCTTGGATAACACGACGAGGGCAAAGGCGAACGTCGGCTCGTGGAGTGCATTGGGGCAGTTGTCCTCGATCTTCTCAGCGCCCTCTATGTTTTCCTCTCCGAAGTGGCCAATCCCCACCTGATGCAGCCGCTTGAAGAGGTTCACTACGAAGGTCTCTCCTTGTCATCCTCTCCGAAACTCACGAACACGTCGTGGTTCCATTGAGGACCAGTAGTAGAAGAAGAAGTGTTTCTTGCCATGTTGTTACGTGGTATAGAAACTTAGATCGAGAGGTCTTGTGTGTATTTGGTTTGAATGACATTTTAAGAGGAAAACCATGCCTTTTTATACTTGAACGTGCATGTCTCCTCGTCGGACAATAATTTACCAGGGAAAAACAATGATTGGTGGGATGCAATTCTCTCACCAAAAATGTCAGTTTACATAATCAGAGATTTATGTGACAGATTTTATCAGTTCCCCCCGACATTTGTTAAAGAAAACTGACTGAATGGCAGGAGGAGAATCTCTTTCTCTTCGAAGAGCCTACGTTCAACTTCGTAGCGTGCAGAATCTCACACAAAATATTTGCACCTAAACTGACAACACCGAAACGAGAGCTGCAATACGATGTTGACAGTTCACCGTTGCCTTCCAAGAACGCATCATCCCGGTCCGGTGGACGTTCCAAGGCCTTTTAATGTGTCTTTCTAGATGTTCTTTTTCGTTTGTATCTGTGAGTACAATTAAACGCGGCTCGCTGGGATTTTTTATGAACTAGAATTATGGGATTTTTTTTTTCTCGAAATAGAAGTTAAATAGAAATCCATTTGTGTAGGTATTTATTCCCAAGAATAAATTTGTTTCCGGAAATAGATTTTAAATATAAACAAGATACAAAAATTAATTTGCTTATTTGTTTGTGAGAACAGCTCAAGAATCAAGACCAATTTTTTTTTTTTTCATTCTTTTTCTCTTCCTCCTCTTCTTCCCTAGTAGGTCGCCGGGAGGTCGCCTTGAGCCTCGCCTAGCCACGATGAGGCTCGAGGGACCTTTCCAACAGCCCGCAAGCCTCCCTCGAGGTAGGCAACTTTGCCTGCTCTCATCTAACCGATTGCTAGTTGGCCGGCCATGGCCAAGGTTGGCGACAGGTTAGAGAAAGAAGAATAAAAAGAAACTTACAAAAAATAAAAAGGGAAAAAAAGAGAAAAAAATGTAATAAAATTATTTAAAAAATTAGAAGAAATTCTAAGTCAAAAAACTTTAAGGATCGTACCAAAATATTTCTAGTTCAGGAATATAAATTTTGTACAGCTACCAAACACTTTCTTTTGCTAAAAAACATGTCCAGAAAATATCAATGAAAAAAATTGTTTCCGAACAGTGTTCTTGGAAATAAAAATGTTACCATTCGCACCATTAGTTATGGAGCTGATGGACTTGGAATACAATGCGAGACACACAAATCATTTTTAAAGTGTTCTATTATAACCACGCTGGCACGTGAGTGAAAGTTAAATACAGATGCAATGAAGGGTTGCAGAATCTGAATACAAAAAGAAACATTAGATATCATGCCCGTCCAACCCCAGACATAAAATAATGTAGACTAGTCATGTTTCCCCTCGGAGTGACAGAAAAATTTATCTAGGTCCGGATCAACGGGACTTGATTTATCTCAAACGTTGATTACGGGAAGGTTTTATTTAGGGCCCACGTGAAACCCAACGGTTAGATCTAGCTCCCCATGTATTCATCAGTAAGGATTCATAGTCTTGTAGATAGAAAATTCATGGCCAAGCTTTTCGCCCGCGATTCTTAACATAGGCTACTCTAAACGTATTATAGCAAAAAAGAAAAAAAGGCTACTCTAAACGTAGAACCTGATATTAAATAAATAAATAAAAGACCAGATGCCACACGTAGATAAAGGGGTGCTCAAGAACCGAAGTGGATGTAGCTAGGGCTCAAGGATATTACAAACCAAACCGAGAGGTGCTCTAAATGCGACATCTACTTCTCCAAAATTATGGGGCAATATGGCAAAGAACGTCAAGCGATGTGACAATGATCAATTACATATGCTGGCATGTACTAAGAATGATAAAGAATGTACACTTGAAAGCTCGTGCACCGGCAAAGTATACTCGACATCAACAAACGCAGGCACACAAAGTCAGCTCTCAATAATAGTGTACTATGTGCACGTTGAACCAATTGAGAAGGGCTCTAGACCTTTCATGAAATCCAACGTTGTTTCTACCGGTTGAGGAAAATGAAAATCACTTCCCTTTCTCTCTTTGGAATGGTCCAAAAGTTCTTTCGTTGCTTTGAAATGTGAGGGAGCAAATGACAAAAGGCCCAAAATCATCTCTTATGTAACCAAAAGACGAAGTCTAACACTCACCGGGGTAATCAAGTTTAGTCTGCAAAATTGAAAGGGTGACATTTTAATCACAAGCTCTCCACTGTGGAATTGGAAAAATCTCTACAAACAAAACTTCCCGGTTAACCGAGTTATACTAACAAGGTACAAGACCACAGAAAAACATTTCAGTGCACTAAATTACCCCTTCTCCTTGTCGTACAATAATGTAAAAGGGAAAAATAATGATTGGATGCAATTCTTTCACTCGAATTGTGTGTTCAATTAATCAGAGACTTGTTCATCACTGATTTCACTTTTTGAAATTTGGAACTGCTACTTAATTTTTTCGACAAGATTTGTCAGTTCCCACCGACACTTGTTAAGAAAAATGGACTTAATGATGGGAGCAAATCTCTCTCTCTCTCTCTCAAAATTTTTTAGAGAAAATTTCAAATAGAAACTTAAAATGTAGTCATTTTCTCGAAAAAGGTCCAGAGTGGACATTGTCTCAAATAAGTGTTGACAAGCATAGTGACTATTCTAGTCATTAGAGAAGGGGTATTTTAGTAAAAGAAGTTCTTAATATATGTTTTTTTTTTTTTAATTTTTTAATTTTTCTTTTTTCTCTCTTCCCTCTATTGGCCATTGTTGGAAATTGTTGATGGCCACTTATCAATGGCCAGCGGAGGTCGCCAGCCTTAGTCGAGGATTGCCCACCAAATTTGATGAGAGCAATCCTCACTCTCACGTGGAATCACCAACCCATGCAAGGGCAGTGCTCCCCCGCCAAGTGAGGCCAACCATTGCCCTAGACAACCCTGAGATTGGCTACTTCCGTCAGCCAACAACAAGGCCTGGCGATGGTCGGCGAGAGGAAGAAGGAAAAAGTAAAAGGAAAAAAAAAAAGAAAAGAAAAGTAAAAATTAAAAATTAGTTTAACTAGAAATTTTTGGATTAAAATACCATTTTCTGTTGACCAAAAATCGTCACATGCTCGCTGGTTGGCCAAAGATTTGGCTGGTGACAAGCTCGAGCTATTATTTAAGATAGAATGTAGAATTTAAGAGCTTTTTTAATTTTAAATCCTTATTTGAAACAATTTGATCACTTCAAGTTATTATTTAAAATAATATTCACTCTGGATCTTTTTTGATAAAAAAGCTCTTAAATTCTACATTCAACCACGGAGCATGCAGAACCTAATATAAAATATTTCCACGTAAACCGACAGCACTCTGTAATACAATGTTGACAATTCACCGTTAGACTTCCAAAAACGCATTATCCAAGTTTGATGGACATATCCGGGCCTTTTAATATTCTTTCTAGTTGTTCTTTTTCATTCGAATTTGTGAGAAGAATTAAATGCGGCTCATCGGACTCTTCATGGACTACAATTAATTAGGGAGCTAATGTTCCTGGGATTCAGTACGACATGCTTAAATCGTTTTTAAATGTTTCATTATAATCATACTAACATTTAGCATAAAACGTGAATGAATTTAAAATGTAGAGGCAATTAATGGTAATCGAATCTCAATACAGGAAAAAAAACATTATTTATTATGTACATCAAATTCGAGAGAAAAAATATCACAGAAATTCTTAATTTCCTCTGGGGATCTTGAAAAAATTTGTCTAGTTTTGGGATCATCAGACTTCAATTATCTCTAAGTTTAATTACGTTAATATTTTATTTAGGGCCCACGTGAGACCCAATAACTCGGTTGAGCTTTGCATGCTTTCACCAATGAATATCTATAGCCTTGTCAATAGAAAGTAGCTACACCATATATACACTTGTTCAGACCTTACATTTAGGACTTCTAGTCAACATATCTCTTAGGGGCAATTAATGGCAACCGAATCTCAATACGAAAAGGAAACATTGGATTACTATGCACATCAAACCCGAGAGAGAAAATATCGTAGAAAAGTCGCATTTTCCTTGGGGATTAGGGAAAACTTTGTTTGGATCTAGATTCACCGAACTTCAATTATGTCAAATTTTGATTATGTTAATATTTTATTTAGGGCCCACGTGAGACCCAACAACTCAGTCGAGCTTTGCGTGCTTTCACCGATGGATATCTATAGCCTTGTAGATAGAAAATAGCTACACCATATATGCACTTGTTCAAACCTTACATTTAGGACTTCTAGTCAACATATCTCTTAGAGGCAATTAATGGCAACCGAACTCAGTACAAAAAGAAAACATCGGATTACTATGCACGTCAAACTTGAGAGAGAAAATATCGTAGAAAGTGGCGTTTTCCTCTAGGATCATGAAATAATTTGTCTCGATCTAGATGTATTGGACTTTAATTACCTCCAAGTTTGATTATGTTAATCATTTATTCAAGGCCCATGTTGGATCCAATAGCCGCGTCGAACTTTGCATGCTTTCGGCATGCACTTAGGCAAACCCAACTTTTTGCACGCAATTCTTAGCGTAGGCTTCTTTAAACGTAATACTTGGGATTAAATATATATATATATATATATATATATATATATATCATATGTGAATAAAGGGGCATCCAAGAATAGAAATGGAATCAGCTAGGGCTTGAAGATATCACAAACCATAGCAAGGGGTGCTCTACATGCATCATCTACTTCTCCAAAAATATTGGCAATTACCAATTTCTTATATTGGCATGTTCTAAGTGTTGTGAAAAACAAGCCAAACAAATAATAAACAAAATAAGGAAATGAACTGGACAGTAGATTTATGTGGTTCAATCGGTGTGATTTACACCTATAGGGAGAGTTGCAAAGAGTTGTACCATAAATTGAGTGACAATGGAGACTACAAACAGCCCGAGTCACTCAAATGAAAGTTGATAGATTTTTGTGGAATTACTAAAATTGAGTTTGGTTATGCATGAACAATTTAATATATACAAATATATAAAGGCAAGTGTAAGCTGAATATATCAAGTGCAATATGCTCCTATCAACCAAGTACATAAATAAAATAGAGAGAGAGAGAGAGAGAGAGAGAGAGAGAGAGAGGGAGGGAGGGAGGGAGGAGGGAGGGAGGGAGGGAGGAGAGAGAGAGAGAGAGAGAGAGAAGAGTTGCATGCACATTTTATAGTAGTTCGTCCTTGATTATGCCAACATCTACTCTTTCAAACTAGCAGCCGCCCATAGATTGGATTTGGCTAGTGATTCTTTGAGAAGTTATGACATAGCCTATGTTGATTCTACTAATTCCCACACACTAATACAACACCCCCATACACTTCTCAAAAGAGATTACAATCAATGATTCAATCAGTCTCGGTAATAATGAGTTGCTCACTCAATAACAAGAGTATGTGTATTTCAATTTGTAGACGTTCTTTCAATCTGTGTCTTCCTAGTGTATGTTGATTTTTTTTTTTTTTTTAATAGTCTTCAAGATCCACACCTCTGAAACTCATGAACATGTCTGTGTTTCTGTTAATGAGAAGAAATATAAGAAGACGACACGGTTTTTGTCTTGTTGATGCGTGGTGTAGAATCTTTGATCGTGACCCATGTCTTCTTTTTATTGAACTTGCATATTTACTTGTCAGACAATAGTTTATCAGGGAAAACCAATGATTAGTGGGATGCGATTCTTTCAACAAATATGTCGGTTAACTTAATCAGAGACTTGTTTCTGATTGGTCTTAGGGAACGTCGAACCTGCAACTTGGATTTATTTTACAGTATCTCATCAGCTCACACTGACATTTGTAAGAGAAAATGGATTGAATGGAAGGAGCAGAAATTTCTTTCTCTGCGAAGATTCATCGTTCAGCTTCGTAAGATGCAGAGCCTAATAAAAAATACTGGCACGTTTATTGAGAGCTGCAATACGATGTTGACAGTTAGACCGTTGACTTCCTAGAACGCATCATCCGGGACTGGTGGACATCTTGACGCCTTTAAATATGCCTTTCTAGTTGTTCGTTTCCGTTCCAATTAGTATGTAGAATTAAATGCGGCTCATCGGATTCTTTATACACTATAATTAATTAGGGAGCTAATGGTCCTAGGATTCAGTACAAGATGTTCGAATTGTTTTTAAATGTTCTATTATAACTGTACATACATTTAGCAGAAAACGTGAGTGAATTAAAAATATAGAGGCAATTAATGGTAACCTAACATCAATATAAAAAGAAACTTTGGATTATTTTACACACTCAACCCAAGAGAGAAAATATCGCAGACAAGTCGTGTTTTCCTCGGGAAATCATGAAAAAATTTGTCTAGATCTGGATTCATCGGACTTCAATTATCCCAAATATTGATTATGTTAATCTTTTATTTAGGTCCCACATGAGACCCAATAGTCGGGTCGAGTTTTGCATGCTTTCAGTATGATTCAATTTGAGATGCCCATATTGTTTTTAAATGTTCTATTATAACCATATTGACTTTTAGAAGAAAACATGAGTGAATTAAAAATATAGAGGCAATTAATGGTAACCTAACCTCAATACAAAAAGAAACATTAGATTATTTTATACATTCAACTCAAGAGAGAAAATATTGCAGACAAGTCATGTTTTCCACTAGGGATCATGAAAAAATTTGTCGGGATCTGGATTCATCAGACTTCAATTATCTCAAAAGTTAATTCAATCTTTTATTTAGGATCCATGTGAGACCCAACAACAAGGTTGAGCTTTGCATGCTTTTAGTATGATTCAGTACGAGATGCTTAAATTGTTTTTATATGTTCTATTATAACCATACTAACATTTAGTAGAAAACATGAGTGAATTTTAAATGTATAGGTAATTAATGGTAACCTAACCTCAATACAAAAAGAAGCATTGGATTATTTTATACATTCAACCCAAGAGAGAAAATACTGCAGACAAGTCATGTTTTCCTCTAAGGATCATGAAAATATTTGTCTAGATCTAGATTCATCAGACTTCAATTATCTAAAAGGTTGATTCAATCTTGTATTTAAGATCCATGTGAGACCCAACAACGAGGATGAGCTTTGCATGCTTTTAGTATGATTCGATACGAGATGCTCAAATAGTTTTTATATGTTCTATTATAACCATACTAACATTTAGTAGAAAACATGATTGAATTTTTAAATGTATAAGTAATTAATGGTAACCTAACCTCAATACAAAAAGAAACAGTGGATTATTTTATACATTCAACCCAAGAGAGAAAATATTGGAAACAAGTCATGTTCTCCTCTAGGGATCATCAAAAAATTTGTCTGGATCTGGATTCATCAAACTTCAATTATCTCAAAGGTTGATTCAATCTTTTATTTAGGATCCATGTGAGGCCCAACAACAAGGTTGAGCTTTGCATGCTTTTAGTATGATTCAGTATGAGATGCTCAAATTGTTTTTATATGTTCTATTATAACCATACTTACATGAGTGAATCTTAAATGTATAGGCTATTAATGTTAACCTAACCTCAATATAAGAAGAAACATTGGATTATTTTATACATTCAACCCAAGAGAGAAAATATTGCAGACAAGTCATGTTTTCCTCTGGGGATCACAAAAAAATTGTCTGGATCTGGATTCGTCAGAATTCGATTATCTCAAAGGGTGATTCAATCTTTCATTTAGGATCCATGCGAGACCCAAAAACAAGGTTGAGCATTGCATGCTTTTAGTATGATTCAGTACGAGATGCTCAAATTGTTTTTAAATGTTCTATTATAACCATATTGACATTAGAACACATGAGTGACTTAAGCATGTAGAGGCAATTAATGGTAACCTAACCTTAACATAAAAAGAAACTTTGGATTACTTTACACACTCAACCCGAGAGAAAATATTGCAGACAAGTGATGTATGCCTCTGCGAATCATGAAAAAAATTGTCTAGATCTGGATTCATCGGACTTCAACTATCTCCAATATTGATTTTGTTAGTCTTTTATTTAGGTCCCACATGAGACCCAACAGCCGAGTCGAGTTTTGCATGCTTTCAGTATGATTCGATTCAAGATGCCCATATTGTTTTTAAATGTTCTATTATAACCATATCGACATTTAGAATAAAACATGAGCGAATTTAAAATATAGAGGCAATTAATGGTAACCTAACCTCAATACAAAAGAAACATTAGATTATTTTATACATTCAACCCAAGAGAGAAAATATTGCAGACAAGTCATGTTTTCGTCTAGGGATCATGAAACAGTTTGTCTGGATCTCGATTGATCAGACTTCAATTATCTCAAAGGTTGATTCAATCTTTTATTTAAAATCCATGTGAGACCTAACAACGAGGTTGTGCTTTGCATTCTTTTAGTATGATTCAATACGAGATGCTCAAATTGTTTTTATATGTTCTATTATAACCATACTGACATTTAGTATAAAACATGAGTGAATTATAAATGTATAGGTAATTAATGGTAAACTAACCTCAATACAAGAAGAAACATTGGATTATTTTATATATTCAACCCAAGAGAGAAAATATTGCAAACAAGTCATGTTTTCGTCTAGGGATCATGAAAATATTTGTCTGCATCTAAATCCATTAGACTTCAATTTTCTCAAAGGTTGATTCAATCTTCTATTTGGGATCCACGTGAGACCCAACAACAAGGTTGAGCTTTGCATGCTTTTAGTATGATTCAGTACGAGATGCTCAAATTGTTTTTATATGTTCTGTTATAACCATACTAACATTTAGTAGAAAACATGAGTGAATTTTAAATGTATAGGTAATTAATGGTAACCTAACCTCAATACATAATGAAACATTGGATTTTTTTATACATTCAACCCAAGAGAGAAAATATTCTAGACAAGTCATGTTTTCCTCTAAGGATTATGAAAAAATTCGTCTGGATCTGGATTGATTAGACTTCGATAATCTCAAAGGTTGATTCAATCTTTTATTTAGGATCCATGTGAGACCCAACAACAAGTTTGAGCTTTGCATGCTTTTAGTATGATTCAGTACAGGATGCCCAAATTGTTTTTATATGTTCTATTATAACAATATTGACATTTAGTAGAAAACATGAGTGAATTTTAAATGTATAGGTAATTAATGGTAACCTAACCTCAATATAAGAAGAAACATTGGATTATTTTATACATTCAACCCAAGAGAGAAAATATTGCAAACAAGTCATGTTTTCCTCTAGGGATCAAGAAAAAATTTGTCTAGATTTGAATTCATCATGCTTCAATTATCTCAAAGGTTGATTCAATCTTTTATTTAGGATCCATGTGAGACCCAACAACAAGGTTGAGCTCTGCATGCTTTTAGTATGATTCTGTTCAAGATGCTCAAATTGTTTTTATATGTTCTATTATAACAATATTGACATTTAGTAGAAAACATGAGTGAATTTTAAATGTATAGGTAATTAATGGTAACCTAACCTCAATATAAAAAAGAAACATTGGATTATTTTATACATTCAACCCAAGAGAGAAAATATTGCAGACAAGTCATGTTTTCCTCTAGGGATCAAGAAAAATTTGTCTAGATCTGTATTCATCATGCTTCAATTATCTCAAAGGATTATTCAATCTTTTATTTAGGATCCATGTGAGACCCAACAACAAGGTTGAGCTCTGCATGCTTTTAGTATGATTCTGTTCAAGATGCTCAAATTGTTTTTATATGTTCTATTATAACAATATTCACATTTAGTTGAAAACATGAGTGAATTTTAAATGTATAGGTAATTAATGGTAACCTAACCTCAGAAACATTGTATTATTTTATACATTCAACCCAAGAGAGAAAATATTGCAAAGAAGTCATGTTTTCCTCTAGGGATCATGAAAAAATTTGTTTGGATCTGGATTCATCAAACTTCGGTTGTCTCAAAGGTTGATTCAATCTTTTATTTAGGATCCATGTGAGACCCAAAAATAAGGTTGAGCGTTGCATGCTTTTAGAATGATTCAATACGAGATGCTCAAATTGTTTTTTAATGTTCTATTATAACCATATTGACATTAGAAAACGTGAGTGAATTAAAAATGTAGAGACAATTAATGGTAACCTAACCTCAATATAAAAAGAAACATTGGATTATTTTATACATTCAACCCAAGAGAGAAAATATTGCAGACAAGTCATGTTTTCCTCTAGGGATCAAGAAAAAATTTGTCTAGATCTGAATTCATCATGCTTCAATTATCTCAAAGTTTGATTCAATCTTTTATTTAGGATCCATGTGAGACCCAACAACAAGGTTGAGCTGTGCATGCTTTTAGTATGATTCTGTTCAAGATGCTCAAATTGTTTTTATATGTTCTATTATAACAATATTGACATTTAGTAGAAAACATGAGTGAATTTTAAATGTATAGGTAATTAATGGTAACCTAACCACAGAAACATTGTATTATTTTATACATTCAACCCAAGAGAGAAAATATTGCAGACAAGTCATGTTTTCCTCTAGGGATCATGAAAAAATTTGTCTGGATCTCAATTCATCAAACTTCGGTTGTCTCAAAGGTTGATTCAATCTTTTATTTAGGATCCATGTGAGACCCAAAAATAAGGTTGAGCGTTGCATGCTTTTAGAATGATTCAGTACGAGATGCTCAAATTGTTTTTTAATGTTCTATTATAACCATATTGACATTAGAAAACGTGAGTGAATTAAAAATGTAGAGACAATTAATGGTAACCCAACCTTAATATAAAAACAAACTTTGGAATATTTTACTCGCTCAACCCGAGAGAAAAAATATCACAGACAAGTTGTGTATGCCTCTGCGAATCATAAAAAAAAATTGTCTAGATCTCGATTCATCGGACTTCAATTATCTCCAATATTGATTTAGTATTAGTCCTTTATTTAGGTCCCACATGAGACCCAACAGCCGAGTCGAGTTTTGCATGCTTTCAGTATGATTCAATTCAAGATGCCCATATTGTTTCTAAATGTTTTATTATAACCATATCAACATTTAGAAGAAAACATGAGCGAATTAAAAATATAGAGGCAATTAATGGTAACCGAACCTCAATACAAAAAGAAACATTATATTATTTTATACATTCAACCCAAGAGAGAAAATATTGCAGACAAGTCATGTTTTCCTCTAGGGATCATGACACAGTTTGTCTCGTATCTGGATTGATCAGACTTCAATTATCTCAATGGTTGATTCAATCTTTTATTTAAAATCCATCTGAGACCCAACAACGAGGTTGAGCTTTGCATGCTTTTAGTATGATTCACTACCAGATGTTCAAATTGTTTTTACATGTTTTATTATAACCATATTGACATTTAGTAGAAAACATGAGTGAATTTTAAATGTATAGGTAATTAATGGTAACCTAACCTCAATACAAAAAGAAAGATTGGATTATTTTATACATTCAACTCAAGAGAGAAAATATTGCAGACAAGTCATGTTTTCCTCTAAGGATCATGAAAAAATTTGTCTGGATCTGGATTGATCAAACTTCAATTATCTCATAGGTTGATTCAATCTTTTATTTAGGATCCATGTGAGACCCAACAACAAGGTTGAGCTTTGCATGCTTTTAGTATGATTCAGTACAAGATGCTCAAATTGTTTTTATATGTTCTATTATAACCATACTGACATTTAGTAGAAAACATGAGTGAATTTTAAATGTATAGGTAATTAATGGTAACCTAACCTCAATATAAAAAGAAACATTGGATTATTTTATACATTCAACCCAAGAGAGAAAATATTGCAGACAAGTCATGTTTTCCTCTAAGGATCATGAAAATATTTGTCTGGATCTAGATTCATCAGACTTCAATTATCTAAAAGGTTGATTCAATCTTGTATTTAAGATCCATGTGAGACCCAACAACGAGGATGAGCTTTGCATGCTTTTAGTATGATTCGATACGAGATGCTCAAATTGTTTTTATATGTTCTATTTTAACCATACTGACATTTAGTAGAAAACATGATTGAATTTCAAATGTATAAGTAATTAATGGTAACCTAACCTCAATACAAAAATAAACAGTGGATTATTTTATACATTCAACTCAAGAGAGAAAATATTGCAAACAAGTCATGTTCTCCTCTAGGGATCATCAAAAAATTTGTCTAGATCTGGATTCATCAAACTTCAATTATCTCAAAGGTTGATTCAATCTTTTATTTAGGATCCATGTGAGATCCAACAACAAGGTTGAGCTTTGGGACAAGGACCCCTGGAGTGCCAAAAGTTGGCACAAAGGGACACTTAAGTGCCAAAAGTTACGAAAGGTACACTTAAGTGCCAAAATCGGAGCAAAATGGATCACTTGAGTGCCAATCCGGCCAAAATCCGGCCAAAATGCCGACGTGGCATTTTTCCGGCAAACCGAACCCAAAACGACGCCGTTTTGCACGCTGACATGGCCAAATAATGCAAAAACGACGTCGTTTTTTGGCTCATGTGATAAAAAATAATATAAAAATTAAATAAATTAAATTTAAAAATAGATTTAGTTAAAATATTAAAAAATAATAACTTTAATAGTTAAAATATTAAAAATAATAATAAATTTAAAATTACATTTAGTTAAAATATTAAAAAAAAAAAATTAAAATTAAATTTAGTTAAAATATTAAAATTAATTTTAAATTTAAAAAAATAAAAAAAAAATTATCAAAAGTTTATAAATTAATAAAAGGGGGCGATGGCTGAGGCTACCCTCGGCATGCAAAACGGCGTCGTTTTGGGTTCACTTCGCCGGAAATTCGTCGGAAAAATGCCACGTCAGCCTTTTGGCTGGACTTTGTCCGGAGTGGCACTTAAGTGATCCGTTTTTCTTCGAATGTGACACTCAAGTGTACCTTTCGTAACTTTTGGCACTTAAGTGTCCCTTTGTGCCAACTTTTGGCACTTGAAGCGTTCTTATCCCGTTGAGCTTTGCATGCTTTTAGTATGATTCAGTACGACATGCTCAAATTGTTTTTATATGTTCTATTATAACCATACTTACATGTAGTAGAAAACCTGAGTGAATCTTAAATGTATAGGCTATTAATGTTAACCTAACCTCAATATAAGAAGAAACATTGGATTATTTTATACATTCAACCCAAGAGAGAAAATATTGCAGACAAGTCATGTTTTCCTATGGGGATCATGAAAATTTTTTTTGGATCTGGATTCGTCAGAATTCGATTATCTCAAAGGGTGATTCAATCTTTTATTTAGGATCCATGTGAGACCCAAAAGCAAGGTTGAGCGTTCCATTCTTTTAGTATGATTCAGTACGAGATGCTCAAATTGTTTTTAAATGTTCTATTATAACCATATTGACATTAGAACACATGAGTGACTTAAGCATGTAGAGGCAATTAATGGTAACCTAACCTTAACATAAAAAGAAACTTTGGATTACTTTACACACTCAACCGGAGAGAAAAAAATATTGCAGACAAGTCATGTATGGCTCTGCGAATCATGAAAAAAATTGTCTAGATCTGGATTCATCGGACTTCAACTATCTTCAATATTGATTTTGTTAGTCTTTTATTTAGGTCCCACATGAGACCCAACAGCCGAGTCGAGTTTTGCATGCTTTCAGTATGATTCGATTCAAGATGCCCATATTGTTTTTAAATGTTCTATTATAACCATATCGACATTTAGAATAAAACATGAGCGAATTTAAAATATAGAGGCAATTAAAGGTAACATAACCTCAATACAAAAAGAAACATTAGATTATTTTATACATTCAACCCAAGAGAGAAAATATTGCAGACAAGTCATGTTTTCGTCTAGGGATCATGAAACAGTTTGTCTGGATCTGGATTGATCAGACTTCAATTATCTCAAAGGTTGATTCAATCTTTTATTTAAAATCCATGTGAGACCTAACAACAAGGTTGAGCTTTGCATTCTTTTAGTATGATTCAATACGAGATGCTCAAATTGTTTTTATATGTTCTATTATAACCATACCGACATTTAGTAGAAAACATGAGTGAATTATAAATATATAGGTAATTAATGGTAAACTAACCTCAATACAAAAAGAAACATTGGATTATTTTATACATTCAACCCAAGAGAGAAAATATTGTAGACAAGTCATGTTTTCCTCTAGGGATCATGAAATAATTTGTCTAGCGCTGTATTCATCAGACTTCGATTATCTCAAAGGTTGATTCAATCTTGTATTTAGGATCCATATGAGACCCAAAAACAAGGTTGAGCATTGCATGCTTTTAGTATGATTCAGTATGACATGCTCAAATTGTTTTTAAAAATGTAGAGGCAATTAATGATAACCTAACCTTAATATAAAAAGAAACTTCGGATAATTGTACACGATCAACCCAAGAGAGAAAATATCCCCGACAAGTCGTGTTTTCCTCTGGGAATCATGAAAATATTTGTCTAGATCTAAATTCATCAGACTTCAATTATCTCCAACATTGATTATGTTATTCTTTTATTTCGCTCCCACATGAGACCCAATAGCCGGTTCGAGTTTTGCATGCTTTTAGTATGATTCAATTCGAGATGCACATATTATTTTTAAATGTTCTATTATAACCATATCGACAATTAGAAGAAAACATGAGTGAATTTCAAATATATAGGCAAGTAATTGTAACCTAACCTCAATACAAAAAGAAACATTAGATTATTTTATACATTCAACCCAAAGAAAAAAATATTGCAAACAAGTCATGTTTTTCTCTAGGGATCATGAAAAAGTTTGTTTGGATCTAGATTCATCAGACTTCAATTATCTCAAAGGTTGATTCAATATTTTATTTAGGATCCATGTGAGACCCAACAACGAGGTTGAGCTTTGCATGCTTTTAGTATGATTCAGTACGAGATGCCAAAATTGTTTTTATATGTTCTATTATAACCGTATTGACATTAGAAAATGTGAGTGAATTAACAATATAGAGGCAATTAATGGTAACCTAACATCAATATAGAAAGAAACTTTGGATTATTTTACATGCTCAACCCACGAGAGAAAATATCGCAGACAAGTCGTGTTTTCCTCGGGAAATCATGAAAAAATTTGTCTAGATCTTGATTCATCGGACTTCAATTATCCCAAATATTGATTATGTTAATCTTTTATTTAGGTCCCACATGAGACCCAACAGCCGGGTCGCGTTTTGCATGCTTTCTGTATGATTCAATTTGAGATGCCCATATTGTTTTAAATGTTCTATTATAACCATATTGACTTTTAGAAGAAAACATGAGTGAATTAAAAATATAGAGGCAATTAATGGTAACCTAACCTCAATACAAAAAGAAACAATAGATTATTTTATACATTCAATCCAAGAGAGAAAATATTGCAGACAAGTCATGTTTTCCACTAGGGATCATGAAAAAATTTGTCGGGATCTGGATTCATCAGACTTCGATTATCTCAAAGGTTAATTCAATCTTTTATTTAGGATCCATGTGAGACCCAACAACAAGGTTGAGCTTTGCATGCTTTTAGTATGATTCAGTACGAGATGCTTAAATTGTTTTTATATGTTCTATTATAACCATACTGACATTTAGTAGAAAACATGAGTGAATTTTAAATGTATAGGTAATTAATGGTAAACTAACCTCAATACAAAAAGAAACAATGGATTATTTTATACATTCAACGCAAGAGAGAAAATATTGCAGACAAGTCATATTTTCTTCTAGGGATCATGAAAAAATTTGTCAGGATCTCGATTTATCAGACTTCAATTATCTCAAAGGTTGATTCAATCTTTTATTTAGGATAATGACCCAACAACGAGGATGAGCTTTCCATGCTTTTAGTATGATTCGATACAAGATGCTCAAATTGTTTTTATATGTTCTATTATAACCATACTGACATTTAGTAGAAAACATGAGTGAATTTTAAATGTATTGGTAATTAATGGTAACCTAACCTCAATACAAAAAGAAACAGTGGATTATTTTATACATTCAACCCAAGAGAGAAAATATTGCAAACAAGTCATGTTTTCCTCTAGGGATCATGAAAAATTTGTCTGGATCTCGATTCATCAGACTTCAATCATCTCAAAGGTTGATTCAATCTTTTATTTGGAATCCATGTGCGACCCAACAACAAGGTTGAGCTTTGCATGCTTTTAGTATGATTTAGTACGAGATGCTCAAATATTTTTTATATGTTCTATTATAACCATTCTGACATTTAGTAGAAAACATGTGTGAAATTTAAATGTATATGTATTCAATGGTAACCTAACCTCAATACAAAAAGAAAAATTTGATTATTTTATACATAAAACCTAAGAGAGAAAATATTGCAGACAAGTCATGTTTTCCTCTAAGGATCATGAAAAAATTTGTCTAGATCTGGATTCATTAAACTTCAATTATCTAAAAGGTTGATTCAATATTTTATTTAGGATCCATGTTGGACCCAACAATGAGGTTGAGCTTTGCATGCTTTTAGTATGTTTCAGTACGAGAAGCTGAAATTGTTTTCATATGTTTTATTATTACCATACTGACATTTTGTAGAAAACATGAGTGAATTTTAAATTTATAGGTATTTAAAAGTAACCTAACCTCAATACAAAAAGAAACATTGGATTATTTTATACATTCAACCCAAGAGAAAAAATATTGCTGACAAGTCATGTTTTCTTCTAGGGGTCATGAAAAAATTTGTTTGGATCTCGATTTGTCAGACTTCAATTATCTCAAAGGTTGATTTAATCTTTTATTTAGGATCCATGTGAGACCCAACAACAAGGTTGAGCTTTGCATGCTTTTAATATGATTCAGTACGGAATGCTCAAATATTTTTAATATGTTCTATTATAACCATACTAACATTTAGTAGAAAACATGTGTGAAATTTAAATGTATATGTAATCAATGGTAACCTAACCTCAATACAAAAAGAAACATTTGATTATTTTATACATAAAATCTAAGAGAGAAAATATTGCAGACAAGTCATGTTTTCCTCTAAGGATCATGAAAAACTTTGTCTGGATCTGGATTCATTAGACTTCAATTATCTAAAAGGTTGATTCAATCTTTTATTTAGGATCCATGTGGGTCCCAACAACGAGGTTGAGCTTTGCATGCTTTTAGTATGTTTCAGTACGAGAAGCTAAAATTGTTTTCATATGTTCTATTATTACCATACTGACATTTTGTAGAAAACGTAAGTGAATTTTAAATGTATACGTAATTAATAGTAACCTAACCTCAATACAAAAAGAAACATTGGACTATTTTATGCATTCAACCGAAGAGAGAAAATATTGGAAACAAGTCATGTTTTCCTCTAGTGATCATGAAAATTTTTGTCTGGATCTGGATTCATCAGACTTCAATTATCTCAAAGGTTGATTCAATATTTTATTTGGGATCCATGTGAGACCCAACAACAAGGTTGAGCTTTGCATGCCTTTAGTATGATTCAAGATGCTCAAATTATGTTTATATGTTATATTATAACCATACTGGCATTTAGTAGAAAACATGAGTTAATTTGAAATGTATATGTTATTAATGGTAACCTAACCTCAATATAAGAAGGAAAATTGGATTATTTTATACATTCAACCCACGAGAGAAAATATTGCAGCAAGTCACGTTTTCCTCTAGGAATCATGAAAAAATTTGTCTGGATCTGGATTCATCAGACTTCGATTATCTCAAAGGTTGATTCAATCTTTTATTTAGGATCCATATGAGACCCAACAACAAGGTTGAGCGTTGCATGCTTTTAGTATGATCCAATACGAGATGCTCAAATTGTTTTTAAAAGTTCTATTATAACCGTATTGACATTTGAAAACGTCAGTGAATTAAAAATGTAGAGGCAATTAATGGTAACCTAACCTTAATATAAAAAGAAACTTTGGATTATTTTACACGCTCAACCCGAGAGAAAACATGTCGCAGACAAGTCGTGTATGCCTCTGCGAATCATGAAAAAAATTGTCTAGATCTAGATTCATCAGACTTCAATTATCTCCAATATTGATTTTGTTAGTCTTTTATTTAGGTCCCACATGAGACCCAACAGCCGGGTCGAGTTTTGCAGGCTTTCAGTATGATTCAATTCAAGATGCTCATATTGTTTTTAAATGTTCTATTATAACCATATCGACATTTAGAAGAAATCATGAGCGAATTTAAAATATAGAGGCAATTAATGGTAACCTAACCTCAATACAAAAAGAAACATTGGATTATTTTATACATTCAACCCAAGAGAGAAAATATTGCAAACAAGTCATGTTTTCCTCTAGGGATCCTGAAAAAAATTTGTCTAGATCTGGATTCATCAGACTTCAATTATCTCAAAGGTTGATTCAATCTTTTATTTCGGATGCATGTGAGACCTAACAGCAAGGTTGAGCTTTGCATGCTTTTAGTATGATTTAGTACGGGATGCTCAAATTGTTTTCATATGTTCTATTATAACCATATTGACATTTAGTAGAAAACATGAGTAAATTTTAAATGTTAACGCATATAATGGTAACCTAACTTCAATCCAAAAAGAAACATTGGATTATTTTATGCATTCAACCCTGAGAGAAAATATTGCAGACAAGTCACGTTTTCCTCTAGGGATCATGAAAAAATTTGTCTAGATCTGGATTCATCAAACTTCAATTATCTCAAATGTTGATTCAATCTTTTATTTATGATCCATGTGAGTCCCAACAACAAGGTTGAGCTTTGCATGCTTTTAGTATGATTCAATATGAGATGCTTAAATTGTTTTTAAATGTTCTATTATAACCGTATTGACATTAGAAAACGTGAGTAAATTAAAAATGTAGAGGCAATTAATTGTAACCTAACCTTAATATAAAAATAAACTTTGGATTATTTTACACGCTCAACCCAAGAGAGAAAATATCACAGACAAGTCGTGTTTTCTTCTGGGAATCATGAAAAAAAATTTCTAGATCTAGATTCATCGAACTTCAATTATCTCAAATATTGATTATGTTAATCTTTTATTTGGGTCCCACATGGGACCCAAGAGCCGAGTCGAGTTTTGCATGCTTTCAGTATAATTCAATTCAAGATGCCCATATTGTTTTTAAATGTTCTCTTGTAACCATACGGGCATTTAGAAGAAAACATGAGTGAATTTAAAATATAAAGGCAATTAACGGTAACCTAACCTCAATACAAAAAGAAACATTAGATTTTTATGCATTCAACCCAAGAGAGAAGATATTGCAGACAAGTCATGTTTTCCTCTAGGGATCATGAAAAAATTTGTCTGGATTTGGATTCATCAAACTTGAATTTTGATTCAATCTTTTATTTAGGATCCATGTGAGACCCAACAACAAGGTTGAGGTTTGCATGGTTTTAGTATGATTCAATATGAGATGCTAAAATTGTTTTTAAATGTTCTATTATAACCGTATTGACATTAGAAAACATGAGTGAATTAAAAATGTAGAGGCAATTAATGGTAACCTAACCTTAATATAAAAGGAAACTTTGGATTATTTTACACGCTCAACCCAAGAGAGAAAATATCGCAGACAAGTCATTTTTTCCTCTGGGAATCATAAAAAAATTATCTAGATCTAGATTCATCGAACTTCAATTATCTCAAATATTGATTATGTTTTAAATTAATTTAGTTTTATTCAATTTTTTTGAATGTTTTAAATAAATTTAGTTTTAAATTTAATTTAATTAATTTTTATATTAAATTTTTACCACTTCAGCACCAAAACAACGTCATTTTTACATTGTCTAGCCACGTCAATGTGCAAAACGACGTCGTTTTGCACTTATTTCGCCGAAAATTGCTATATCAGCATTTTGGCCGAATTTTGGCTGAATTGGCACTTAAGTAATCCATTTTGCTTCTATTTGGGTACTTAAATGTCACTTTCCTAACTTTTAATGCACTTGGGTTGTACTTCTTCCGGATACCATGAGTGAAGCCCAAACTAAACGTGCCCATGCCTCTAACTAAAGGTTGCATGACTCCTAAAGAAGACTTAAGCGGTGCAATATTTGGTGAAAAAACATGCTATGCTAAAGTAACGACTTAAACTAACCCTAATTAATCCAATTTTTATATTTTCTAATATCTAATATTAGATGCAGCCCTATCATGAAATGTCTCTACACATGAAATGGCACAATCCTAAAAGCGTCATTTTCTTTTATTAAATGTCATCTTTACCCCTTCTCTCTTTTTAAGATTTTTTTTTTTTGGGTGATTTTTCATTTCTATTCAAAATAACATATTCCAAGACCTATATTACACTAAAATAAACCGAATGCATCATGAATTCTACTATGACAATATGGAGCTAAGCTTGGATTTAAATTTTGCCAAAGATATGGTTTATCACTAAAATTATATTAAAAATAAGCAAACTAAAAAAAAAAAAAAAAACCGAGGCGAGTTAGGGCTTGTCTGACCCCACCACTCCGCCGACCCTCACCCGATCTGTCGGCATTCACATGGAATTGTGTTGCAGAGAATGCAAGAAGTAGATCAAGTAAATGTTAATTGAATACAAGAAGTTATGGCTTTCTTTTTCTTTTTGCTTATACATTATAATTTCTTCAGATTTGAGTTTAGAGTCCGGATCTTCTCTGCTGCAGTATATTTTCTGCAGAGTCACATTACTACATATGGTTCAATATGAAACTATCCTAGAATTTTAACATAAAGTTAACACGTACAGCAAAGTTCTCTCAATGTTGAAAACTCATGCATAAGATTGGACCGATTGGGGCACTGAAATCTTATATTCTGGTCTTGTGCTGTGTTAGTCTAACTTGGTTGACCAATGGGTTCTGTTTGTAGACATTATTACAATTCTACAGTGAAGAGCTTGTGATTAAAATGTCTACCTTTTAATTTTTGCAGATGAAGCTCGACTGCCCCAGTGAGTACTAGACTGCGAATTCCTGTAAGAGATGATTTTGGATCTATTGTTATTCATTCCCTAGCAACGAAAGAACTCATGGACCATTTAGTATTGAGAAAGGGAAGTACTTTTCATTTCCTTCAACAGGGCGAAAGATCGTCAGATTTCATGGAAGGTCTGAAACCATCTCGATTCGCTTGACATGCATTTGCTTGTCCTGCGTACTGTACAGGGGCCTGTGCTTTCAAGTGTACATCATTCATCCTTCGTAGGACATGCCACTGTATGTAATTGGTCATTGTCATATCCCTCGACATTCTTTGCCATATTGCCCCATAATTTGGGAGAAGTTGATTTGTTATGTAGAGCACCCCTCGGTTTGGTTTGTGATATCTTCAAGCCCTCGATAATTCCATTTATGTTCTTGAACACGACCTTATCTCCGTTTGGTATTTGGTCTTTTATTTATATATATCAAGTTCTACGCTTAAAGCAACCTACGTTGATAATTGCGTGCAAAAAAGTTGGGTGGAAATAACTGCAGATTTGGTTAGTCGATTTTTCATCTACAAGGCCGTAGATATATTGTTGAATGCATCAGGAGCAAGACCTGGCCATTGGGTCTCACGTGAGCTTTAAATAAAAGGTTCACATAATCAATAGTGGAGACAAATTAAGTCCAGTCGATCGGGATTTAGTCAAACATTTGCATGACCGCGGAGGAAAACGTGACTAGTTTGCTTTATTTTCTCTCTTGGGTTGGATGTGTATATTAATTTAATGATTTTTCTTGTAATCGGATTTTGTAACCCTTAATTGCCTCGACAAATCACTCATGTTTTTCGCTAAATGTTGGTGTGGTTTTAAGAAGACATTGAAAATCATCTGAGCATTGCATTAGGAAAATTACCAAAAAAAGTTATAAATCTAATGCAATTTTACCAATTTTAAACTTTTCTTTTTACCAATTGAGTTTTAAACCTTTTGTATTTGTATTGATTTAGTCCATCCGACTAATTTGGCTAGAATTCGCTGACATAGATGTCAGCCATCCTACGTGGCCCAGCTAACATGGAAATAGATAATTTTATATTAATATTTTAATATTTTTTTCAGATCATTTATTTATTAATTTTCCTTTTTATTCTTCTCATTCTCTTTCCATTTCTTTTCCTTGCCTTTTTCTCCTTAGCGACCAGCTAGAGGTGAGGGCCAAGGAGGTCGACCTTGTTGGCCTGGGCAAGCCTCGCCAGAGCTCCCTCGCCAAAAGTTATAAGGGTGTCATCACCCAGGCAACCCACTGAGCTGGCAAGGGTTGAGCTTCACTGGCCCTCACCTCTAGCCGATCATCGAGGTCTAGTGATCGGCTAGAGGAAGAAGAAGGGAAGGAAAGAAAAAGAAAAGAATAAATAAATGTTAGAATATTATTAAAAAATTTCTATGTCCATGCATGCTACATAACATAAGACTGTTAGTGTTCATGTCGGCAATTTCCAATTAAAATTGACACAAATACATAAGGTTTATGACTCAATTAATAAAAAAAAATAAGAACTTAATTTATATAATTACAATAGATTTATAACTATTTTTGTAATTTTTTTGCATTGCACACCGTATCCAAGACCATTTAGCTACCCTTAGTCCGTAAAGAACCCCGGTGTACTGAGGAAGAGAAGATTTTACAATAAGCCGCATTTAATTATACGCACAAGTTTCGAACAAAATAGATATAAACAAATAGAAAAACCAGAAGGAAATATTAAAGGGGTCGGCATGTCCACCAAACCCGGACGATGCGTTCTTCGGTCAACGGTCGATATAGTTTTGCAGTTCTGGTCTCGTTTCTAGTTTCAATGCCGTCAATTCACGTGCAAATATTCTGAATCTTAGGAGATGAAGAGATTTATGCTCCTGCCATTTAATCCGTTTTCTCTTAGAAATGTCAGTGGGAACCGATAAGATGTTGTCAGATAAATCCAAGTTGCAGATTCGACATTGCCTAAGACCAAACAGGAACAAGTCTCTAATTAATAAGTCAACCGACATTTTTGTTGAAAGAATTGCATCCCACCAATCACTGGTTTTCCCTGATAAATTATTGTGCGACAAGGAGACAATGCACTTTCAAGAAGAAGAAGACACGGTTCTCCATCAAAGTTTCTACCCCACGCATCTACAAGACAAAAACCATGTCGTCTAATTCTTCTCCTCATCAACAGAAACACGGACATATTCGTGAGTTTCAGAGGTGTGGCCCTTGAAGACACAAAAAGAAGAAGAAGAAGAAAGATCAACATACGTTGAAGAAGACACAAATTGCAAGAAGGTTATACTAATTGAGAAAGCCTTATTCTCTAAAATACACATACTCTTGTTATTGAGTGAGCAGTTCACTATTACCGAGAGTGACTAATTGATTGTAATCTTTGTTGAGAAGTGCACAGGTGTTACTTAGTACATGCCAGCATATGTAATTGATCATTGTCACATCGCTTGACGTTCTTTGCCATATTGCCCCATAATTTTGGAGAAGTAGATGTCGCATTTAGAGCACCTCTCGGTTTGGTTTGTAATATCCTTGAGCCCTAGCTACATCCACTTCGGTTCTTGAGCATCCCTTTATCTACGTGTGGCATCTAGTCTTTTATTTATTTATTTAATATCAGATTCTACGTTTAGAGTAGCCTTTTTTTCTTTTTTGCTATAATACGTTTAGAGTAGCCTATGTTAAGAATCGCGGGCGAAAAGCTTGGCCATGAATTTTCTATCTACAAGACTATGAATCCTTACTGATGAATACATGGGGAGCTAGATCTAACCGTTGGGTTTCACGTGAGCCCTAAATAAAACCTTCCCGTAATCAACGTTTGAGATAAATCAAGTCCCGTTGATCCGGACCTAGATAAATTTTTCTGTCACTCCGAGGGGAAACATGACTACTCTACATTATTTTATGTCTGGGGTTGGACGGGCATGATATCTAATGTTTCTTTTTGTATTCAGATTCTGCAACCCTTCATTGCATCTGTATTTAACTTTCACTCACGCGCCAGCGTGGTTATAATAGGACATTTTAAAAATGATTTGTGTGTCTCGCACTGTATTCCAAGTCCATCAGCTCCATAACTAATAGTGCGAATGGTAACGTTTTTATTTCCAGGAACACTGTTCGGAAACAATTTTTTTCATTGATATTTTCTGGACAAGTTTTTGAGCAAAAAAAAAAGTTTTTGGTAGTTGTACAAAATTTATATTCCCAAACTAGAAACATTTTGGTATGATCCTTAAAGTTTTTGACTTAGAATTTCTTCTAATTTATTTAATAATTTTATTACATTTTTCTCTTTTTTTCCTTTTTATTTTTTGTAATTTTCTTTTTATTCTTCTTTCTCTAACCGTCGCCAACCTTGGCCATGGCCAGCCAACTAGCAACCGGTTAGATGGGAGCGGGCATAGTTACCTACCTCGAGGGAGGCTTGCGGGCTGTTGGAAAGGTCCCTCGAGCCTCATCGTGGCTAGGTGAGGCTCAAGGCGACCTCCCGGCGACCTACTAGGGAAGAAGAGGAGGAAGAGAAAAGAAAAAAAATGAAAAAAAAAATTGGTCTTGATTCTTGAGCTGCTCTCACAAACAAATAAGCAAATTTTTTTTTGTATCTTGTTTATATTTAAAATCTATTTCCGGAAACAAATTTATTCTTGGGAATAAATATCTACACAAATGGATTTCTATTTAACTTCTATTTCGGGAAAAAATAAAATAAAAAATAAAAACAGGAACATTACCAAACTCGCCATAATTCTAGTTCATAAAAAATCCCAGCGAGCCGCATTTAATTGTACTCACAGATACAAACGAAAAGAACATCTAGAAAGACACATTAAAAGGCCTTGGAACGTCCACCGGACCGGGATGATGCGTTCTTGGAAGGCAACGGTGAACTGTCAACATCGTATTGCAGCTCTCGTTTCGGTGTTGTCAGTTTAGGTGCAAATATTTTGTGTGAGATTCTGCACGCTACGAAGTTGAACGTAGGCTCTTCGAAGAGAAAGAGATTCTCCTCCTGCCATTCAGTCAGTTTTCTTTAACAAATGTCGGGGGGAACTGATAAAATCTGTCACATAAATCTCTGATTATGTAAACTGACATTTTTGGTGAGAGAATTGCATCCCACCAATCATTGTTTTTCCCTGGTAAATTATTGTCCGACGAGGAGACATGCACGTTCAAGTATAAAAAGGCATGGTTTTCCTCTTAAAATGTCATTCAAACCAAATACACACAAGACCTCTCGATCTAAGTTTCTATACCACGTAACAACATGGCAAGAAACACTTCTTCTTCTACTACTGGTCCTCAATGGAACCACGACGTGTTCGTGAGTTTCGGAGAGGATGACAAGGGAGAGACCTTCGTAGTGAACCTCTTCAAGCGGCTGCATCAGGTGGGGATTGGCCACTTCGGAGAGGAAAACATAGAGGGCGCTGAGAAGATCGAGGACAACTGCCCCAATGCACTCCACGAGCCGACGTTCGCCTTTGCCCTCGTCGTGTTATCCAAGAACTATGTCGATTCCTACCCGTGCCGGTTACAGCTGGTCAAGATCCTCGACTGCAAAAGGGTCCACAACCTCGAGGTCATTCCCATCTTTTACATGGAAAGAGAAAAGGTTTTAAATTTGGCGCGTTGTGACGAATTAGAACCAGGTCACAGGAAGGCCCTAGAAGAGGCTGAGGAGATGCCGGGTTGCGACTTGAAAGCCGCCAATGGGTACGTACCTGTGATTCTTACTTAATGTCGAAGCTTGGTACCGTAGTCTGTGATGTTTCTTTAATTGATGTTATTTCTTTGGTGTGGCTACTTTTGTGGATGGAATTTTTGCACAATCGAAATTTTCTTAAGGGAACAGAACAAGTAGAAATCTCTTTGGACTTTCCAGAAAATTCTTATTGCCATTTTTTGAAAAATTATGTAAAACATAAATGTGACTTTACATGTTAATTTCAAGATTTTAGATGTAAAATAGGAATAATTTTAAAAAATCGTCTCAACTTTTCATTCCAACATCAGTTCTCATCCTAAGTTTTGAAAACCTACAATTTGCACTTCTTAACTGAATCCTCAAATTCATAATGAACTATATACCCTCGCTCTTTCTACGCCGTGGGCTCTCTCCACTCACTCTGACCGACACTGCACCACCAACCCCTACTGAATTCTCTGTGCATCTCTCTCCCTCTCTTATTATGCTCTCTTCGTCTCCCTCTTCTTGGCCACGGTCTGCGTCGAGCTCGACTTAGATTTGTAGACTCAGATTTGAATCGAATTCGACAGATCTAAGTTATGGCTCAGCTGGGGTGGTGGTTGGTGGTGGGGGCAACTGTACGGCTTGCGTTGGCGATGCCGGGAGGGGAGGAGCTGATAGTAATGGGTGGTGGATGGGTTAGGGTTTTAGGCAAGGGAATTTTCCGCTACAATTATTATTATTATTATTATTGCTTTCATGCCGTCTGGGGGCCAATTTTTGGAGTGTTATGCTTGATGACATTATAACATAGTAGAAATTAAAGTACTGACTAAGTAGTCTTTTCTTTTTTTTTTACTTAAAGTGCGTTTGATTCATGAAAACTCAAGACGTCAATGACATTTTTCGAAAACGATTAGTTATATAGGTTAGAAAAATTGGTCAATGAAAAATATTTTCATTTGACAAAAATTTGTGTCTAACCATTTTAGTTGACGGTGAAAATATTTTTTATTCATTTATTTTTTACGATAATACAAGTAATTATGTTTTCAAAAATATTTTCCTAATCTTAAGTTTTCTGCGAAATAAACATATCCTTAGTATTTACTATTTTTATTGCTTCTCTGAAAAATGTGTTGTTTCTTGGAGTGCAATATGCATGGTACGACGCACCCTCCTCTGCCGCACAGGATGGGGTCACTATCGAAAGTAGAGCGTTGTTAATCACCATTCCTTTGTTACACGTGCCAATGTCTATGACGATTTAGTCAAGCTCGATCTTTTTTCTATTCGTATTTCATATATACCCATGTAGAATTTTGCGTACAATGTTTGTCGTATGTTGTCTCTTGAGGTATATGTTTGTGTTCATTCTTTTTAATACATCTTGCTCGTAAAATTTTTGTACTAACACTTTTCGTCAACAGTGAACGGAATCTCATTGACAAAATAGTCGGGCGTCTTGTGAACCGGATTTATTCTAGATACAATGAGAAATTCACCTTCGGGCCTTTTGGAGGCGAACAAAATTCCCGGAAACCTTTTAAGACAAAGTTGATTGAGGAGATTTCTGAAAAGGGGATTAAAGTTGAGTACGGAGACTTCATTAAGTCCGTTAAATTTGAAGTCGACAAGAACACCGACATGATACCGAAACATGGTGAAAAACATGGGTACAGGACTTACGAGGTTGTGTCTAGACCCGTACATTTATCTCTTTTTCCGTTTCTACCTGAATGTCATAAATTCATCTTTCCAGCTTTATTGTAACATTAGCCGATCACTTAATCATGAACCTTGAGATTCTTATCGATTGCTTCGCAGGTGGACATGAGAATCTCATACCGGCGATACATGAGGATTGGTGTGATTGTTTGAAAACCAACTGGAAAAAATAGATGACTTCACCTTATTAAAATTAGGCAAACACAAAGCTAGCCACAAATAAGAAGTAAATTAACTTTTGATTTTACAAATTAAAGGTACTACCAAAGTTATTAAGAAACATAATTTACACAAATCTCATCATATATAATTTATCATATAGACCTGAATCTTATTTCAAAAGTGATTTATCAATTTATTTTGCTCATTGAATGATGCGACATATAGTCTTACTTGCGTCGAATGTGCCTTTTTATGGTCTGTTTACATGCCTTTTTATGGCCTGTTTGCAGGTTAAATTGGAAGACGATGAGAAAATAACCTCTTTTGCTGGATCCCAAAAAAGCAAGTGGAAAATACTTTCTAATAAGCTCCCTCACATTTCGAACCAACAAAAGAATATTGGGACCCATTGGTAGAGTGAAAGAAGAGGAAGAGGTGGAAGAGGAGAAAATAGAGGAAAAGGGGAAAAAGGATAAAAGTCAGGGCAGAAAGGAGGAAGATGAGGAAAGGCAGAAAAAGGAGGAAGCGGAGAAAAAGAAGACAAGGGAGAAAAGGGAGAAAAGGGAGAGAGAAGAGGAAGAGGGGTACTTTTCCGTACCATTAGATGCCGGGGAAGTTACCGAGTTTTACTGGAGAGAAGAAAGTGATTTTCTCGATTCTGTTGGAGCACTTATCCAGCTACACCCTAAGGGCTTCAATCCCTTCCCTTCTGTGGGGTTATTCGGGAGGAAATGCGATCGCGCGCCAATGTGGAAGCATGCCAACGTAAGGAAAATCGTTATTCACATCGGCCAAAAAGAAGAAGACAAACCTGATTCAAGCGCCGCCCAGAAGAAAAAAAAGGAACCATCGGCCAAAACTAAAGAAAATCGTCTAAGTGGAGGGCCATTCATCCGATCAATCGAGTTTACGTGCGAAGACGGGGGCAAGCCGGAGACACATGGTAGCGAGACAGGACTGGACACGAAGAACTTTCTAACTGTATGTCCCCATACATTTATATACGCTTTGTGAAATGCTTATGAAACTTGCGTTGTCTACGCTTAGCGGTAGACTTTCGTGAGACTTATTAAATAATGAGTTTGACGTTATGTTTACCATTGCAGATCGAATTAGATAATGGTGAGTACCTGACTTCCATATCCGGGTATTATACAGACCACATATCCGGGCGTTATAGAGACTTCGGCATTACATCTCTCACGTTTCGGACTAACAAACGAATGGCCATAACTATTGGTGAAGAAAAGGGAATCTACTTCTCATCTCCCGCAATGGCCGGCAAAATTACTGAATTTTACGGGTACATTGATGAACATCAAAATCTTTGTGGAATTGGAGCATATTTTGAACCGATCTCAGATCAACGGCAATTCGGAGCTTGGGACGATGGGAAATTCGACGGTGTGAGGGAAATTTACCTACCGGACAAACACACGATCCGTTCCTTTACTTTCGTGTATGACAACGGTAGGGGAGAAGATCGCAAAGTCACGCACCCCGCAGGATTCTCCCCCAAGAATACAGCTTTGAAGGCCACCATCCTCTAGAGTACAACTCTAAAGACTTCCCGGCCCTAGAATACAATCTCAAGGACTTCCAGCGTTATTTCGACAATGAAACTGACGATTCATTATATAACTGTTTCCTACTCTCATCCGGGGATGAAGGTCCGTCAGAAGAGGAAGCATACGTCTTTATCCGCTACAATCCTAACAAAGTACTAAGCTCGTCCTCCGACCATGAGGATAGTTTCAATACTTCATCCTCCTTCGGAAATTTTGACCAAGAAGAAAGCAATGGGGTAATCTCGGTAGAATCCAACTTTCTTGAAACAGAAAAATTCACCACTACAACGAATATGCAGTGGGAAAACCGGTGGCCTAACCGGGATACATCAAGCCCGTCTTGCACTCATAGGATCATGACCCTTGGAGAGATGTGGATACCTAATCTCCGTAAGTATAATGGCACAACTTGTCTCGTGGCTCATTTGCAATACCTCCATGCTGAAATAAGCCGGTACTATGGCCCGATGTCATTCACAACTCAGACCTTCCAAGAGAGTCTTACGGGGTCTGCATTACAATGGTTCATTACAACAGATATTTACCTCATGAGAGATTGGAATGAGCTGTCTTCTGCATTCCTGCTTCAGTATCAAAACCAGATTGGGACTGAAGTGCCTTGTCAGAACTTGGTTCACTTCAAAAGAAGACCAATGGAGGATTTCCGAGCATATGCAAGGAGGTGGGAGGCTTTTATGACGCAAACTTACCCTCAACTGGCCGAAGAAGAAATGATAAAGCTATTCATAGGGACTTTACCTCGTAAGCATCGTTGTTGGTTGCATGGGTTGCACTTCCATAGCTTCAATGAAGTGATCCTCTTATGCGAATACTTCGAGTCTACTGGAGGCGAGGAACTCAAAGGCACTTGATTTCAGAACCAACACTATCAAAGCACTCCCTTACAGGGGAGTTTTCATGGGTTTTACTTGTTTTTAGAATTTCATGTTTCTTATCTTGTCTAGTGTGCTACCGTTGTATTTTCCATTCCAAGTACTCTATTGTACAGTTCTAATATTTTGTTTTAAGAGCGTGAGGCAATACTTCAAACCAGCCCAGTGATGTTATACAACCATGAAAAGAAAATATCATCCAAGGAGAATACTGAGGGCTGGGCTTCCTCATGCCTTTTTCTTCCCTAAAGACGTATTTTGAAAATAAAGAATATTTCATCACCCAAAAGCTTTTGTCAAAACGAGATGATAAATTTAAGCACGTTTGTCTTTCTGACTCACTCACTTCATGTCTCAGAAGATCATTCCCTTCCCCTTTGACTTAGTGTGACAAGGGGCATTTGAAGCAAGCACATCAGGTGAACTCGCCAAATTCAAAGACACCCTGCTAAGAAAACAGGGACAAATAGAAAGAATCGTCCTACACCAAAAGAGGGTAAGTCTTATTCTCTTCATATAATTTGGAAATGATGTCCTCTCTCTTCTATTTACAGGAAACGGAAGATAAGACGTAATAGGTACATGCATACGGTTGAAAATCAAGCCGTCCCTAAGAGCTTTGTGCACTCCACCTCACTCCTGCCCAACTCCTTCACAAGCTAGAGCAATATCCTTTCCCCACAATGTGCCTGAGCAACTAGATGCTATGGTTTCATCAATAGGACTTCCAGCTTCGACAAACCCAGAAGCACAAGGAAGGGATCTTTTCTCTTTCTTTGAATTGGCTACTGTCAAAGGGGAAGAAATCCAGTCAGTTGAAGCGGTCTCTAGCCCCTATTCAAAATGAGGACCTAGAAATCTGACTTCCTATTCAGACACATGCTCTCGCAAGAAGTAATTGCCATCAGAGAATTGGAGACAGAAGAAGAAATTCCATAGAAGGAATGCGTTGAAGATGAATCAACGACCAACAATCATGCATACATGGTCACAAATGAGGAAGGCCAACTGAAGGAAACATTGAACTATGCCAAGATAAAAGGGCCATGATTGACATTCAAATATCTTTAAGAGCTAGCACAGACAAACTCTTGGGAAGGGTAATTTGGTATCATTTCCAATACTCCCACTATCTGAACCCACTTTTGACATATTTTCCCTATTTGACGGGGAGCATCACAACTCAAGAACCAAACTCAATGGTTAGGTTTGCCAAATCAATACTGGCCAAGCTAGTATACAGAAATGACCTGCATCGAATTCACTTGGCTTCGTGTAAAAGACATGTCATCTAGGAGCCGATTTAGAGAATGATTGACCTAACGAAGCAAGGAACATAGGACTTCGTGTCCCCCTCTCACTTCAAGTTCACGCAATCATCTGCAAACCAGTGAAGGGTAAAGTTGTATCGATTCCAGTTATTCGACTCTTGAAAGAGTTCATGACTAACACATTCCCTCTTGTTTGTTGCAGGATCACCTGACTGTCAAAAACAAGGATAATAAATCAATGAGAGGCATGACAAACTCTCCTAAACAAAATGGCGTCCTAAGTAATCGCCAAAGCAAATGACAGAAAATCTTCAAGCCTCAACTCACATCTGATTTTGGCCAGACTAATTGATCTACTTGTACATCTTCTCTTCTACAGGGGCAAAAGCAGAGACGCCGGATCAGATTCTCAATCCTTGGCTGATCATTCATGTGTCATATCCCTAATCAATAGGGACAACCATCGACACCCCTTTGTGAATAACCCTTTTGATGTTCAAAATTTAACAATACTATTCTGTTGACCCTTAAAGCTACCAAGAAGGTCTTTTTGAGCCAAAACCATTCATTTGTTCTAAGAGTACAAACTCCATCACATTTAAAATGCTACATGCCTTTTCCAAATGGATTTCGCATGATGATTTTGTCTGTCCAAATCACTGATTCCATTAAGGATTATTAGAATAGACAGCTAAATGAAGAATACAAGATTAATCGAGCAAGCTGGATGAGGCGCGTCAGAATAATGAAAGGCAAGCCATATCCTACACACAGTCCCCTATCTATACACTCGTAAGATGAGTGCAGAAGATTCCATGGCTGCAGGGTAAAGAGTTCTCTTGCAAATGGTACGATAACCAAAATAGTGAGATGCATTCCATCACTTACCCCATTGAGCCCTATACACTAGTGAGATTTATGTCCTACCCCCATCAAGAACAACCCCTACACCGGGGCAGATTAGAAGCGAAGCAGCATCACAAGGGGAGAAGAGAGATAGAAATTTTCTTGCTTGCACTTGCATCAATCTTCGAGTGTCTTTATTGCATATGAACACTCGCGTTAATTTAAGTGCCCTATAGTCATGAAGAGCAATTCTTTCTTTACGCATTTGTATCCATTGTACAATCCAAGTGAGTCTGTAATTTTACCCTCACATTGAGACAAAGCAGAAGTTATTGCCATAGCCTAGAGCATTGGTTGAAGATGAAGACTCAAGAGTCTAAATAATGGTGCTTCGATTGAACTTGCCTAGATTAGTTCCTCAAGCAACAAAAATGAAAAAACAGGGGCATAAAAAAGCAGTGTACCTTGTAAAAGCAAGGTCAATGCCCATAAAAGAAGAACTGGAATAAAAAATAGGGGCATGAAAAAGTAGTGTGCCTGGTAAAAGCAAGGCCAATGCCCCCTAGTAAAAAATGCAGCCAAGAAAAAGTTGTTGTTGTGGTCCATAGAACCTCCATCTGACAAGAAAGACTAGTGACAAATGCCAAGACAGTCACCAACTCTCACCCTCATACATGTGAGCCAAGTCTACGTCACATTCCCATTGTAAAAGTCTCTTCAGACTGGGGGCACTTCAATTAACGTAGGATTTCATATGTGCATAAGCATCGCTCGAAGAAGTACGAGCAAGATTACTCTATCTCTTTTCGCAGAAGCTTGACTTGTAAACCCAAAGATGATCATGCAACCTTTTCGTCCATCGGCTTCGACCTTGATGGTCCCATTTGATGAGCTGCTGACCAAGACTTCATCACAATTTCAACAAAGACCTCTCACATTGGTAAAGTCGTGCTGTTTGCGAGAATACTCAGACCCCTGTTGACATGATGACAGTGAGATAGTGTGGTCCTTATAAATCCTGCATTAATGGTTAGGATATCATTTTCCATGAGAGTGAGCGAAAAGTCCTCTCAAACTTAAAGTCCCTCATCTGGCATGCTCAAGACATCTATATTCCGAATAAAGGTTGTCTTTCAAAATCTTTCCCAGTGGAATTCGAATGATACAAAACTGACAAGATTGTCATGCATAAATCACATTTGAATTTATGAATTTACAGTATATACAATCATGTGTGCATATTGTGCAAATAGCAAACATGCTTTCAGAGATCAGAGATATTGCCAGGTAAGCATATCTCTATCCCAATTTATCTTAAAGTACCTATCACTATCCAGGTACTCTCTTATTGACACTCGACCTATTCGAGTCGTCTCTTGAGTTTGGGTGCTTGCAACTGTCTAAGTATCCCCTTGTCTGTAAGTACCCACCACTTGCTGAGTACTCCCTCTTATCGACACTCGCCCGTTCGAGTTATCCCTAGAGTATTGATATTTGTGACTGTCCAGGTATCCCCCTATTTTGAGTGTCTGCCGTTACTCAAGTGCTCTCTCTGTTGACACTCGACCTGTTCGAGTTGTCTTTAAAGTTTGGATGCTCGTGATTGTCCGAGTATCCTCTTGTCTTTGAGTACCAGCCACCGTTCAGATCTCCCTTTTCCTAACACTCAACTTGTTCGAGTTGTCCCCAGAGTATTGATACTTGTGACTGACCAAGTATCCCTTTATCGTTGAATACTGTCTTCTTTGTCTAGGTATCCCTCTTATCTTTGAGTACCGCCACCCTTTGTTCGGATACTCCCTTTTCGACATTCGACACTTGTTCGAGTTGTCCCAAAGTATTAATACTTGTGAGTGACCAAGTATCTCTTGGAGTACCTACTGCTATCTAGGTATCCCCATATCGTCAAGTACTCACTTTGTTGTCCGGTATTTCCTTTTCATGACACTCAACTTGCCTCGAGTTGTCCCTAAATAATAGCAGATTGTTCAAGCATTCCTTTGCTTTGTGTGCCTGCGCCTACCCAGGTATGTTTTCTTATACTTGGACCAACTGAGTGGTCCCAGATCGTATCATTAAATACTTGTGTTCGCCCAAGTATTCCAGTACTTTGTACACCTACGGCTACCTAGGTGTTCCACCCCTTTTAAGTGCCTGCGGCAATCCAAAAGGTGAGAGACCTTCATGAATATTCGGGGCACGTCCTCGATATTCCCCATACCAGGAGGTGAGAGACCTTCACGAATATCTCAGGTACGTCCTCGATATTTCCAATTACTAGGAGGTGAGAGACCTTCACGAATATCTCAGGTACGCCCTCGATATTCCCAATTACCAGGAGGTGAGAGACCTTTACGAATATCTCAGGTACGCCATTGATATTCCCAATTACCAGGAGGTGAGAGACCTTCATGAATATTCAAGGTACGTCATCGATATTCCCATTACCAGGAGGTGAGAGACCTTCATGAATATTCAAGGTACGTCATCGATATTCCCATTACCAGGAGGTGAGAGACCTTCATGAATATTCGGGGCACGCCCTCGATATTCCCCATACCAGGAAGTGAGAAACCTTCACGAATATCCCAGGTACGTCCTCGATATTCACATTACCAGGAGGTGGGAGACCTTCACGAATATGCGAGGTACGTCCTCGATATTCCCCAATTGCCAGGAGGTGGGAGACCTTCACGAACATGCGAGGTACGTCCTCGATATTCCCAATTATCAAAAGGTGAGGGACCTTCATGAATATCCCAAGTACTCCTTCGATACCTGCGAACGCCAAGTATCCTTCAAGAGTTTGTACTTGTGATCATTCAAGTACTCTTTCAATACCCGTAAGCAATCAGGTATTCCTTCAACGCCTGCGAACATCCAGGTACTCTTTGATATGCCTATGAATGTCCAAGTATCTTCCACAAATTGATGCCCTAAGAAAGGTTAGCGCATCCTCCCAAGAAAGGTCGGGTTCCTACTGGTGTCTTCGACAGAAGTCAGACACTCCACAAATCGATGCCCTGAGAAAAGTCGGTGCATCCTCCTGAGAAAGGTCGGGTTCCTACTGGTGTTTTCGACAGAAGTCAGACACCCCACAAATCGATGCCCTGAGAAAGGTCGATGCATCCTCCCGAGAAAGGTCGGGTTCCAAGCGGTGTCTTCGACGAAGTCGACACCCCGTAAATCGATGCCCTGAAAAAGGTCGGTGCATCCTCCCGAGAAAGGTCGGGTTCCAGCCAGTGTCTTTGATGGAAGTCAGACACCCCGACAAATATGATGCCCTGAGAAAGGTCGGCGCATCTCCCAAGAAAGGTCGGGTACTAACTGGTGTCCTCGATATAGATCAGGCACCCACAAATAGATGCCCTGAGAAAGGTTAGTGTATCTCCTGTCACGGCGACCGAAGAAAGGTTCGGATCCGAGACAAACCACTTACTGCTCTAATAGGCAACCGAAGAATGATTCGGGCCTTGGAAAAACATTTTACCGCCACGGCGACCGAAGAAATGTTTGGGTCTGAGGCAAATCACCTATTGCTCTAACAGGCGACCGAAGAATGGTTCGGTTCCTAGAAAGGCAATTTCCCGTCAAGGCGACCGAAGAAAAGTTCGGGTCCCAGACAAATTATTGATTGTTTTGACAGGCGACCGAAGAATGGTTCGAGTCCTAAAAAAGGCAACCTCCTCACATCACCAAGTAAGATGACACCTTGATACTTGCCAAAACTCGGGGTTCACACCACACCCTATTTCACTCACTCGTGGTAAGTAACTACAGGTATCTTCTTATCTGTCTTAATATTGCTCTTTTTCTGCATAGAATAATAGATCCCAAGTAAAATACAATGCGCTACGCATGCATGGATAAAATTTAGGCATCGGTTTGTCTTTGAATGCAACCTCTGAGCTCACCTTCAAAGAGGGGCAAATTGATGCCTTAATTTTAGGCCTATTTTATTTTATTAATTAATTTTTTTAATTTATTTTATTTTGTCTTTTTCGGAATAAAGAACAAAGACAAAAAAAAAAACAAAACAAAAAAAAAAAAAGCAGCCCCTCCCCTCTTTTTCTCTCTCGCGAACCCCCATCTCTTCTTCCTCTTGTCTTCTTCTTCCTCAGACGCCTCTGCATCTCATGCGCAGTGGCCGGCAATGCGCTCAAGGGCAGCCTACGATAGAGAGGCACAGAGGTAGGCCACCGAAGGAGAGGACGACGCACATACGCCTTCAATGCGCGCCTTTAATGCTGAGATGAGACATCGGTTCGGCTGCGGGAGTCCGGTTGGCAGGCCAAAGACTGGCAACCGAGTCTCTCCGTCGACCGGACCTCCTCGCCTATAAATATGAGGGCACAACTTTCGTCAAGGGGCATCGCAAGCTTGGAGATCTTCCCACTAAGAGACTTCTGGGGAGGAATTGAAGAGCGAGCGAGAGAGAAATCTAGTCGCGAGCTCGGCCGACCTCCCACTAAGAGACTTCGGGGGAGGCCGGTGGCAAGCGAGTCCGAGGAGGTCAGATCTAGCCGGTGGAGGCTCGGATCTGACCGGAGTGAGAGAGAAGCGAGGTCGGAGGAGGTGAAGGAGTTATGGATCCACGAAGAGGGGCGAAGAAGAGGTCCCCCGACGCCGCTGCCGTCTTGAATCCCGCCGTGCCGCCGCCTCGTCGTCGACACCGCCAATTGAGCCGAGATGCCACAAACAGGTAGTAGATGCCTTCTAATGCGTCGTCCTCGTCAATCCATCGTTGATGCCCTGTTAGAAACCCTAGCCATCATTCGCCGTGTCGCTGCCTTGAGCCACCGCGAGATCCAATCCCCAATCGCTCTCTATCTGCCGTTCCCCTCGGCATCACCATCCGTCACCGCCGTCGTATCGCCGCACCGCGTCCTCCCCATTTGCTATCCTCATTCGTGTCGCTGCCGTCACCACCGCTACCGCCGGGACGCCTCGTCCCCCTCCCTCGCGCCGCGAATCGGGAACCCTAGGGTTCGATTTTCCGGGGCGTGGTCTCGAGTCATTGGATCGGACGCGAGCCACGAACCGGGTAGGGTTTCTACCTTCGAGGCCGGGCTGAAATTGGGTCAAAGTCGGGTCGGACCGGGTAGGGTTCCGCTAGGAACCCGGACGCCCCAGCCACGATGCCGTTTCAAATAAATAAATAAATAAATAAAGGAAAAAATTCGAGTCGGGCCCGCGTGAAATCGGGTAGAGCTGGAGTCGGACGCAACCCACGGATCCAACCCGGGTCGGTTTATTTTATTATTTTAATATAAAATAATATTCTAAAAATAAATGTTTTATTTTCCAAAAAAATCAAGAAAAATCAAAAAATAATTTATTTTCCAAAAATATTAAAAAATATTAAAAAATATTTGATTTTCCAAAAATCAAAAAATCAAAAATATTTCATATTTTCCAAAAAATGCGAAAAATCCAAAAAAAAAAAAAAAGCCAAAAAAAATTCAGAAAAGCCAAAAAGACTTGTATTTTTCCAAAAAATACCAAAAAAGGTCCAAAAAAATCCCTTTTATATCCAAAAAATTAGAAAAATACTCAAAAATGTTTTTCCTCCCAAAAATGCATGGAAAATCCCTCAAAAATCCAAAAAGCCTTAGGGTTTAAACAAGATTAGGTACCGAAAGGGCATTAGTTATTAACTAGTGTAATCAAGTCCCCGATCCTAATTTTTCTAGTTGCGCAGGAGCAAGTATTTCTCCTGATACTTCACTTGGGTTTCTAATCAACCCACCCCAAATCGATTAGTGGCGACTCCATTTTAAAAACTAATTTACAGGTTAAAAAACTCAGACTATTAAAGTCGTGAATTGGTGGACTTGGGAGAGTCCGGGCTTTAATAAATTCAGCCGAGCCATTAGCCTCCTTAGGCACTCGTACCTGATTGCGGGCGCCGAAAAAAAGAGGTCGCGACAAGAATGTTCCACCTAGATTTTGGGCCGAGTGTATGAAGATAGCAACGTATGTGATCAACAGACTACCTCAAGCAAGGCTTGGCTTTATGTTACCATATGAGAAGTTGTGAAATCGCAAGCCCACGGTAAGTCATTTTAAAGTATTTGGATGTGTATGTTATACATTCGTGCCAGACCATCTTCGCAACAAGTTTGATAAGAAGGCAGTTCGCTGTATATTTATGGGTTATGATGATCAAAGAAAAGGATGGAAGTGTTGTGACCCTACAATAGGGAGTTGTTACACTTCCAGAAATGTGGTGTTCAACAAACTATTATCTAGGTGGTCATCACAATCTAACCCAAAACAAGTTGAAAAAAAGAGGTTTGTGAAAGAATGGAAGAAAACGACGAGCTTGATAAGGGCCAGCCAATTGAAGAAGGAAATGATTTTGTAGCTAGAAGAGAAGAAGTTAGAGCACGATCCCTAGAAAAATCAAAGAGTTTGTGGCAAACTAGTGTACATCCAAGAATTACAAAAGAGCCGCGACCAAGTCAAATGGAAGAACCTGAAGAGAAAGAACCTCAACTTAGGAGATCAACAAGGCAACGGAGATCAAATCCCAAATATGCCAATGCAACGCTAACCGAAGATGTCGGAGTAGTCGAGTCATCTACATATGAGGAAGCCTCACAAGGCGTGAAATGGAGGAAGGCCATGGAGGAAGAGATCCAAGCACTAAGAAAGAACAAGTAATGGGATCTAGTGCCAAGACCTAAAGAGGTACGTCCTATGTCTTGCAAATAGGTTTATAAACTTAAACTTTGACTGGACAAGTCGATAGAAAGATATATGGCACGATTAAATATTTGAGGATTCTCTTAAAAGTATGGCCTAGATTATGATGAGACCTTTTGCCCAATATCAAAGATTACTATAGTTCGAGTCTTATTAGCACTTGTAACGAGCAATTCATGGAAATTATGGCAAATGGATATGAAGAATGCCTTCTTACATGGAGAACTTGATCGAGATATATACATGTAGCAGCCAAATGGTTTAAAGACTAAGACTCATCCAGACTGCGTTTGCAAGTTAAAGAAAGCCTTATATGGCTTAAAATAAGCCCCAAGAGGTATGGGAAGATTGTTGAATTCTTGGGGCAAAATGGTTACTCAGTAGCCGCATCAGACTCAAGCTTGTTTGTTAAAGTAGGAGATGGCAAGCTCGCAATAATATTAATTTATGTGGATGATCTAATCATCACTGGAGATAATGAAGAGGAGATATGTCAATCATAACCAACCTCTCTGTACAATAGCAGATGAAACAACTTGGAGAATTGAAACATTTCTTGGGAATCAAGGTTGAGAAGACCAATGAAGGACTATTCCTATATTAGCAAAAGTATGCATGAGACCTCATAGATAAGTTTGGGATGCTTAATTGCAAACCTATATCTACTCAAATGGGTGGAAATATAAAGCTATGTGCAGCTAAAGGACGAGAATTGGAAGACTCAATTATGTATAGGCAATTGGTGGGTAACCTTATTTACCTAATCATAACACGGCCTAATATTGCCTTCGCAATGGGAGTAGCAAGCTGATTCATGGAGAAGCCACAAAAGCCTCACTTAGATGCAGTCAAGCGCATACTAAGGTATGTAAATGGTACGTTTGATTTTGGGCTCTTGTATAAGAAAGAAGTATCATGTGAGGTTGTAGGCCATTGCGATGCTAACTTTGCTAGAAATTGTGACACACGACGATCAACTACTGGATATATGTTTAGTCTTAGATGAGCAGTAGTGTCATGGTGCTATGAAAGACAAGTAACTATGTCACTGTCTACAACAGAAGTCGAGTATAGAGCGACAGCAATGGCAGCTCAAGAGAGTACATGACCGGTAGAACTAATGGAGGATCTTTATCAACCAACAAACCAATCGACATGGTTATATTGTGATAATCCGTCGGCCATAAGCTTAGCGAAGAATCCAGTTTTCTATGCGAGGACCAATCATGTAGAAGTACACTATCATTTCTTGCTATAAAAAGTATTACAATGTGAGATAAAGATGGAGTATGCCAAAACAAATTATAAAGTTGTGGACATTTTTACCAAAGATCTTGAAGCTGCAAAATTCAGAGAGTTTTGAATGCAACTTAATATGATCGTGAGGTCCATGCTAAGAGAGAGTAGTTGGTGAGGGGGAGTGCTAGAGCACCACCTCTCTCTCTAGATTTCTCCATATCTCTCTCTCCAGATTTTTCTCGGCCACATCTTTGTTTCTTTAGTCAAAATCCTTGCTGGACAAGTAGCCGAAATTGTTGACGATTTGAAGTCAGCAAGTTGACAAATTGAAGGGCTCCACCGACTTCCCATGCCTATGAATGGCATTCCCTCTTCCCTTTGTGGTAGTGCAGAGTGGAGTGAAGTGTGTGAGGCGTGTGTAGAGTGGTAGAGTGATAGTGTGTGTAGTGAGTGATGTCAGGTGAAATGTGTTGTGCTGTGTGTGCCATTTGTGAAGAGAGTGGTGAGTGACGTGTGAGAAGCAAGTGAAGTGAGTGTGTGTGAGTGTATTTGTGCGGAGAGTTGTAATATTGTTTATAAAGAAGTGATTATTTTACTTGTATAACCACTTGCCTTCTCAACATAGCAGACTGCACTGCATTGGGCCGCTGTTCGTGGATCTGTTGCAGTTGCGGATGTGCTTTTGCAAAATGAAGCTTGGGTAGAGGCTTCCGATAATAGATGGGTATGGGTACTTTGCTGTTGATATATGGTTACTCTCAGTTACTTACCGTAGTTAAAGGTTTATAGCATTGGCATGCTTAGCTGAGTAAAGAACGAATTTGATAACCGTGGCATTGGCGTTCTAGGTTTGTCTTGAGTTGAAAAGGGATTCCGAGCGTTTTATATGTGACTTTTATGCTGTACCGACAAACAGTAATGCACGACGCAACCAGGCAACAGCTATAGTGGTCATTTCCATTTTATGAAGCTATTTCTGCCAAAGATCATGGAATTTCATCTTCTGAAGTCGTGATCATTCTGTTTGACTATATTTCCCCATCTGGTTCTGTGGTAAGGGTTAAATTCCTCCAGTGTCAATGTTTCATTTTTCTTTTTTGAATGACAATTCTTCCTTTGCTAGCCTCTCTACTGCAGGTAGTTCATGTCGCTGCCCAACATGGCCACACGACCTTCTTAAATCATATTGCTGCAAGGTATCAATCATGCTGATTACGATGCACCAGATAATGATGGAAGAAGTCCTCTTCATCTGGACGTTAAAATTGCTATGAATCTTAAGACACGTGGACGTCATGAAACTGGTTTTTAAAAATTAAGTGGATAAATTTGGACGCCCGCATATCTTTGACCTTAAAACTCCATTTTTGTCGATAATGGGCTTATCCGATATGGTAGAAATTCCTTTGGTGGAAAGGAACATGGTAATGCTCATCATCTCAAGTGCTATTTCTATAGAGTTTCGTGACATATGAGGAATGAATTATTTGCTTACTGTGCAATGTATGGTTGATGTAGTTGAGCATTGTCAAAGGTGATGTATTAGGTAAATCCATAAAAAAAACTAATATAGTTGTTCCTCTCTACTCACTCTGTAAATCTCTGACTTGTGAAGTTCTTAAACCTGGTTGTTTGGCCATTATTGTTGATACCTAAATTTGGACAATCTGATCATTCTTTTATTGCATAGAAAATTATGGATAAATTGTTAACCCCTAAATAAAAAATATTATAATTAACTTACATACCATATAGTTTTAAGAGCATTTATTATTTAGTTTATAGTTGCATTTATATTAGACCAGTGGATGGGTTTGAATTAATGGTTCTGAAGTTTAATTTGGTGAGTTGGACTAAACCTAGGATGAGAGAGAATTTGACCAAGCCCATTAACATTGTCAGTGGCAAGGGGATTGAATTAAGAAAGATGGATTTCTCAAGGATCAATCAAACTATACTCATTTGGTTTTTTGGCAATTGGCGGACAAGATGAGGAAGATACTGTCAATATCTTTATAGAATTGAGCAACTAGTCTAACCAAATTGGAATGTGGTTCTCGGGCAATGGTGAGAAGGAAAGAAAATTGATTTCTGCACATGTGAAGTTAAAAAATGAAAGAATAGCACAAGTAAGGAAGAGATAAAGATCATAATATATTAAGCATCTACAAGAGGAGCGAGGATCTGCTCTCTTTCCTAGGGAGGTCCTCAGCTGCCCTAAGTATAAAAAGCAGGACATATTATCTATGTAGTACCGACACGAACACGCGACACGCCTACACGTCATTTCTAAAAAAATAGAGAATTTCAATACGTTATATATTAAATATATATTTTTTTATATATAAATGCAAAATAAATAAATAAATAATAATAAGAGCATAGAATTAATTTATACTAAAAATATTAATCCAACATTTATTAATACCATTCATTGTTTTAATTTAACAGAGATTGAACGAGAAATTCAAAAATTGCAAACATAAAAGAGTAAACTTGAAGAAACGTGTCCTATTTTCTTATACTTGTCGTGAGATTAGTGAGATTTCTTATAATCCTAGACAAAGTTCGAAGTTCATGATATAGACTACCTTGGAGCTCCACTGCAAAACAAGGTTCGAGAAAAATGAAAATCTAGAACAAGAACTCTCAAAGTATGACCAAAAGAAAAGGAAATCACTAATTTTGCCACGGAAAATGTGAGAGATAACTCACAAGCCAATAATATAGACCAAAAGAGATAATTTGCAAGTGATGCTTACGAAGCAGAAAGAAGCAAAAAAATTATAACTTTAAGTATGTAGGTGCAACGGAACAACGCTGACGAGAAGAGGGGCATTCTTCCTCTTCGCCCATCGACCACCCCCATCCCAGCTCCTTGAAGCCTCTGAAAAACCAGAGAAGCTGACCAAAACTCCTCCCTAGCCGTCGCTAGCTCCATCCAAGCCGCCAGCGTCGCCACCGCTCGCCGTCACGCCGTCCACGAGTCCTGCACAAGCTGAGCCCATTTTGCCATCCAAGCTGCGTCGTTCTCACCCATTCACCGTCCAGCAGGTTGCCTGAGCCCGTGTGGAGGTCACACGAGTTTGTTTCGCCGCCTCCACCAGCCTAGCTGATGCTGCCTCTGCCACTCTTGTCTCGCCGAACCAGCCATTGGTTCTACCTTTCTTGGCTCAAAACAGAAACTGAAGTCCTTAGGTCCACAACCATTGTTTGGCCTACTTTGGTGCCCTTCCAGACCTCAAAAGGCACACCTGCTTTGGAGTTTATCAATTCTCTCCACGTCCCTGTCATCGTGGTCTTGTTGGATCATTAATCAAGTGAGTTTACTCACTAATCCCTGCTTAGGGAGTTCATTATACTTAAGGGTTGATTAGTTTAAGTTAAGTATAAATTAGGTAGTTAGAATAGATTAGTAATTTAATTAATCGTTATTGCATGTTATGTTATTAGAATAGTGCAATTAGCAAGTGGATAAGCTGTAATATTTATCTAGAGAGGTTCAAATTTTTCCGGTACCGTTGCAGTATTTAATTAGGCTTTTCCGGCCTAAATGTGCATTTTGCTATTTATTGGTAATTAATAATTAATTTTATAAATTATTTAATTAATTATTATTTTCCGAAAATTAGACCGGGATAGCCGGTGACCGGAATTTTATGCTAATTGTAGTGGTGTGATTTTTTTTTTTAATTAATTGAGTGCTAGATTGTACAAATTGAGTGTGATTTGTAATTTTGGGAATTTATCCCAAAATTTAAGATTTTCAATAATTAATTAGAAAATCACCAGGCATCGGTTTATAACGCCAAAAATGAATTTGTGGATAGTTGAAATTAGTGGGATTTTCAAAAGGGAAAATATTGTATTTTGGCTAAGGTTGACGATATATCCACATACGATTATTTTTATCGGGCATGATAAAAATGATGAGATCGTTAGATGATCATGATGGTATATTATATCAGCTTGCGAGCTTTGATATGTTAGCTTAGCGCTAGCAGTATACTGATATACTATATCAGCTTGAGGGCTTGATATGTCAGCTTAGTGTGAGTAGTATATCTTAACAACTTTTGGTGAGCATCATTAGTATACTATATCAACCTCAAGGCTTAACGCGAGTAGTATTGTGACATCATGGATTTTCCGTTCTGCTTTCAATTAAATTAATTGAGCCTTTCATCGACGCGTCTATAGTGCTATTCTCAAAGCTTATCACTCCTAAGATAACTAAACTATCTGGGGAAGTTATTAAGAGATTTTAATGCAATAGACTTGAAAATTTGACCAAGAATCGACTACTCGACCGTGTTCATCTGCAGAGATCATTATGACACAGTAAGATCGATTAGAAATCAGAAATAGGCCAGTTCGACTGAGATGTATAGTTAAACGTGAGTGATTCGACCAAATTGAAAAATTCCCATCGATTGGCACTAGATTGATTTTTTTTTTGTTTTGGTATCTTATGCCCGTATTTGAAACCTTGAGATTTTCATGACAATCGAGAGTCGCCAATGTGTCAAAGAGGTTCATTATGACTCAAAGAAAATCGATCACGGGTCATTTACACTAAAAATTTCTAAAAGCTACCCGGTAGCTTAGGTCACGCTAAAATCGCACCAGATTAAAATTAACCGTGAATTTGAATCCGATTTCAGAAATTGAAAATTCTTTCATGTCACGAGTCATTTTAGAAACATCAACTCAATCTTTGAAGATTTTTCTGCAAACCGAAGTTTTGGCGGAAAAAGTCGATATAAGGTCGTTTTCGATTGGGAAATTCAAAAGATCATTTTTTATCGAGAAATTGGGATGCAAGTAGGATATATTAGCGAGGATCAGCCAATTTGATCGAGGGTATGATGGTTGAATTTATAGAGGCTGATTTGAGTTGATTCAAGAAGGATTTAAGGAGGAATTGAGGGAAAATGTTGTCAAATTTGTATGCCCCTTGCCCACAACATTTGGACCATTTCAATGGCTTCTAGAAGGAGTGTTGTGGTTGGAATTTGGCTATGGAACACAGCAAGCCTTGGTGGGACCACACCAAGGGGACCGAATAGGAGAGAGGAGACCAAAGTGGTCCCCCCCTTGGCAGTTGGTTTCCCCCTCCTTGCCCATGCACTCATCCATCGACCCCTCCTCCATTGCAGCTCCCGGAAGTCTTCAACAAAGCTAAAAAACCAAACATACCAGCCCCCTCTCTCATCGATACCACTCGCCACCCGCCGGAGCCACCGCACACTGCCGTCGCACGTTCGCACTCGCCCATGAGCCCTGTGCGAGTTACACCCTTTTCCACCATCCCAGCTGCGTCGTTTAGTCCTACTCGCCGTCCAACAAGCTGCCTGAGCCGTGTGGAAGTCACCAAAGCCGCCGTGAAGTGCCTCCACAACTTGCTTGGACCTACGATCAGCCCGCCACCCGTTTCGGCCTCAACTAGCCACCGAAGCAACTTGAGTAGCCACCGAGCATAATCAAACCGAGTGGGTCTCCAAGCCATTGTTTGGCCCGTTTTTGTGGCCTTTCGAACCTCGAAAGACGGTCCCGCTTTGGAGTTTGTCATTCCCCTCCGCATTCCGATCGTTTTGATTTGAGCGGATCGTTAATCAAGTGAATTTAATTCATTACTCCCTGCTTAGTAAATTAATGGCATTTACGGGTCGATTAGTTTAGACCAAGTATGGATTAGGTGAGTAGTTAGAATAGATTAGCAATTTAATTAATCGTTATTGCATGTTAGGTGGTTAGAGTAGTGTAATTAGAGCCTAGATAAGCTCTAGTATTTATCTAGAGTGGTTCAGAAATTTCCCGGGCCCGTCTCGACTTTTGATTAGGTTTTACAGGCCTAAGTGAGCATTTTTGGTATTTATTAATTAATTTTTGTAATTAATTAATTAATTAATTATTTTCAAGAAATTAGATCGAGATAGCCGGTGACCGGAATTTTATGCTGATTGCAATAGTGTGATTTGTTTATTTAATTGACTATTATTTTGTGCAAATTGAGTGTGGTTTGTAATTTTGGGTATTTATCCCAAAATTAATTGATTTCGGTAATTAATTAGAAAATCATTGAGCATCGGTTAACAATACCAAAATTTTTTTTATCGATCATATAATTAGTGGGATTTACTAAATTAAAGATATTGTATTTTTGGTTGAGACCTATTGTGTCCCCACTCATGATTATTTTACTTGGTATTATGAAAACGGTGAACTGGGTAGTGGATGAGCATAATATCCATAAATCAGCTTTAGTGAGTATAAACCAGCTTCGGTGAGCACAAATCAGCTTAGGTGAGCTATAATATCTATATCAGCTTCGGTGAGCTATACCATTTATCCTAATCAACTTTGGTGAGCATTCTTTCATATCAGCTTAGGTGAGTAGTGATCGTTGCAATGAAACGACTGGATAGATAGTATTGGATGATAGATAGTATCGAAATGATTGACCGAGAGATGGTCTTGATGATATGAAATCGATTGAGTCGATTGATCGATGATTCGATCGGTTGTGATGATTTGATTTGTTGAGGTGATTCGATGAATTGCATACTGTACTGACTTACAAGAATGAACTAAGGCCAAGGTAAGTCCTCTGACTCGTGTTTGTGTTTAAGCAGCCCTTATGGTGTATTTTCTTCCTAGTTGGGTCTTAGAAGGGGAACTCGTTAAGACATCATCTCACCCCGTTGTGGGATAACATTTCAAGTCTCTAGATGGCAGCTCCTCCCAAGCATCTTGGACAACCGAAAAAGATCACAGAACAGAGGTTGGTGAAGTCCATGGTCTGGGTTGATGCGGGCCTACCCAAGAACGTGCCCCATCAATACAGATCATAGTACCGTTAGGATCGTAATAGACTGAGAGAGGGCCTCTTATCAGAATCTGAGATACGTCTGTATGTGCTGGAGGTTGCTTTTGGGAAAGGTACGGCAGATCCTCCAGAAGGTTAGTAGTGGACATAGAACCGAACATGTCAGATCCAGGGTCCCTGGTGTATTTTGTTGAAGGCACCAACGGGGATGAGGATGAGGATGAAGAGGAGGATGAAGAGCCGTAGTTTTGTGAAACCCTCCTACTTTTGTAGACTTTATGAATAAAATGCTTGTATTGTATATATATGACTTGGTTGGTATAAATGTGTGTGTGTGTGCGTGTGTGTTGTGAATTTCAGTTCGAAAAATTGTGGCCCTACTTTTCTATCCCACTGAATTGTTGCCTGGCGATTATTTATCTGCTTCCGCATGTGCATTAAAATGAATGGGTTGGCGATGCATCCTGGGACATCACTATTTAATTGACCGCAGAGGGATGGGCACACTCTCGAAGGATCAGGGCGTGACAAGTATACTATTTATCAGCTGAGAGTGAGCAGTCCTCGATATGATCGGACTTTATAGATAGTATTGATTGAGATGACCGGGAGATGGTCTTGATGACATGGAATCGACTGAGTCGATTGATCGATGACTCGATCAGACTGAGGGAATTGATTGGTTGAAATGATTGACTGAGTGGTTAAATTATACTAACTTATAGGAAGGAACTAAGGCCAAGGTAAGTCCTCTGACTCGTGTTTGTGCTTAGGTAGCCCTAAGGGCATATTTGCTTCCTAGTCGGGACTTAGGAGGTTAACTTGCTGAGACATCGTCTCACCCCATTGTGGGATAACATTTTCAGGTCCTTAGATGGCAACTCCTCCTAAGCATTTTGGACAGTCGAAGAAGGTCACAGAGAAGGTATCTTACATTCCGCTACATGGGAACCCTAAAGGATGAGTCTATGAGTTCGTAAGGTCCGTGGTCTGGGTTAATGCGGGTCTTCCCCATAAGGTACCACATCAATACAAATCATGGTACCGTTAAAAGCGAAATGGATAGAGAGAGGGCCCTATACCGGAATCTAAGATACTTCTGTATGTGCTGGAGGTTGCTTTTGGGAAAGGCACGACTGACCCACCAGGTGGTTCGGTGGTGGACCCGTGTCCGTCAAAGCCAGTGACCCCAGAGTATTTAGTTGAAAGCTCCAATGAAGATGAGGAGGAGGATCTGTATTTCTAGGAAAATACCCCTGTTTTGTAGACCTTGCATCTATATATCAGCTTGTATTATATGTGACATGGTTTGTTATGTGTGTGTCTATATATATAAGTGTGGTTTGGTTTTTGAAAAAAAAAAAATGTGTAGTACTACTTTCCTACTCAATCTTGTTGTTGTACTGGGAATTATTATTTGCTTGTTAGCAATGCATTTTGGGACGTCGCTATTTAATCGACCGCGAAGGATGGACACGCGCTCAAAGGATCGGGGCATGACATTGAGAGTAAAACTTTTCTTTTTTCCTCTTTATTTTTTTTATTTGCATTATTTTTTCATATATTTACATTTTAACCCCTCAAGTATTGAAAATTTTTAAAATTGACCTCGTGCGTGTCGGAATTGCGTGTCGGAATTTCGGACTCTTGTGTCGAAGCTTGTCAGGAAGAGTTGACCATTTGTCGGATTTTCCGACACTTGTTGACCGCGTGTCGGAACGTGTCGGACACGTGTCGGAGTGTCGAGACACAACACGAAAGCTTCCGGAAAGTATCGATGCTTCTTAGCATATTATGAGAGAAAATGAGTAGGCAATCGGCAATTCTATTCTCAAAAACACATTAAAAAAAAAAGAAAAAAAAAAAGAAAACAGTGCTTCAATCGAGAAAGAGATCGCGAGTGGGAGCCGAGAGAAATTGCAATGTTCTGGAAAATTGAGGATAGTGCATGAATGGCGGCTTTTTGCGGTCTTCCTCGTGAGTGTAGTTTGACTATACGTCCACTCACAATTCCCTCACGCCTGAAAAAGGTTAAATACGCCAAGGAGTTTGACACCAAAAGAGAGAAAGAAAGCGGTGAATTTGGCTTTGGTTGGCCACACCATCTCGATAGGCTTCTCAACGACCAGCAGCTTCCAGCTACCAAAAGCTATTGCGCCCAGATCCCCACCCGTGGAGTCCTACGTGCCAGGCCGCAACTCCTACAAGCCGCTCATGATCCACCGCAAGACAACCGGTCGTCCTTACTGCCATTGATCACCGTGTGGTCGTGTAACACCGAGCCACGAACTCCCCCACTCGTGGTTTACAATCAGTCCATGAGTCCTCCTTGGCCGTGAACCGCTGCGCCATTGAAACCCGCTGCCGCATCACCGCCATTCCTTTCAAGAAACTGGTTTCAACTCCAATCCGATTGCATTGCATTTGAATTTGAAAATAAAATCCTCAAATTAGATAAGATGCACATCTCTAGTACATTTGCAATATTTTAGTAATTCGATATATTATGCAACTATCTAATATATTCTATTAGATGTTAAAATATTATGTTAGATATTTATTTAAAATATATAATCCACAAAATCCTAAGATATCCCTCAAGTTAGAAAACTTTCATAACTTAATAATGTATCTGGACAGCTATCCGATCTCTAACTACAAGATACAATGCCTGGATATGAAAAATCTTCTAAATTATCCATAACCATTTGGATATGATCATTGATTTATCCATTTCCAAATTTGAATGGATAAACCTTACATCAATATCTATAATCACTTGGATATGATCGTCTGCTTATTTAATGTCCTTATTGAGATAGAAAACGTAAGATTGTGGATTATTATTTAATTAAATATTTATCTATCGTTTGATTGCTTTCCTTAAAAAAGAAAACCCAAAAAAAAAAAAATTGAATTAGATTTGTTTCTTGCCAGAATATTGCTTATTTTAGGCTAGATTACATGTTTAGATTAGGTTATTTATTTATTCCGAATTTTTAAGTAAAAACACCAAAAACATTGCTTTAGGATGTCATTTTCTTTAATTAAAATTGCGTGTTCAATTATTGGGTAAGTTTAATTTCGAATTTTAATTAAAAATAAAAGAAAACATAAAAAAATATATCATGCATGTGTCACGCCCCAAACCTCGGCGTGCGCACATCTCTCGGTGGTTGATAAAATTGCGACGTCCTAGGACGCGTCACCGACCCATTCATTTTATTGTACATGTGGAAGCGTATAAACAAAACTCTAAAACACACAAATAAGGGATAGAAAAGCAGAAAACAAATTTCACAAAACACTTTTATAAACACACTGGGTTTATATACAAAAGTCTACAAAAAGATCGGCTCTAAAAAAGCAGCTGTCCTATGACCTACTAGTCGAACACATTCATCGATCCTTCGAACTCCACTTCCATAGGCTCCGGGGGCTTCAGGTCCCCCACAACCCATAAGGAGGGTTAGTTGCACCCTCGCCTAGAGCGGCGTTGACTGCAACGCCGGGGATATCAAAACCTTGAAGGGGACCTACCTTATACCCATTGAGTCCATGGCGAAACCACACGTTGAATCGATGAGGTACCCTCTGAGGTAGGCCCTCATCAACCTAAACAGTGGTCACAACCAACTCATAGACCCAATGACTCCCGGGAACAGGGATGTCTAGGCTTTACTCAGTAACCCCTCGAGGTTGACCAAAATGTTCTGGAAGGACCACCATCTAAGGACCTGAAAAGATTGAGCCCACAATGGGGTAAGATAATGTCTCAGCAAGTTCACCCCTTAAACCCCGACTAAGAAGGAAATACGCCCAAAGGCGGCCTAACCACACAACTACACAACTATAGAGACTCACATCGCCTCAATTCCTCCCTGCATGTCAGCATAGTTCATATACACAATGCATATAATAGATGGACACATCAATTGGAACGCCTCACTAAACTCAATCAATAACATATGTCCCGATAATAAGTCAAATCGTTATGACACGTCTCATACCGTACCACATAATTTTGTCCCATAATCAAGCATGGTTAAACCACTCATTCATGCGTTCCAATTTTATCACGGCCCAACAGGCATGGCCTACTTGATGTTCGACGGTCTTTTGGTGTAACCAGGCATCATCTCACCCCATTGAGCACGGCAACGTCTACCTCGAGACGGCAATCCCGAAGGAGCATTGATCCGAATCGCAACCGGCATCCATTGTTCGGGGCATCCCATATAGGGGCAACGTTCGGCAACGGCTCGTGATGATTCTCATAGCCATCACACGATCATTCAATCTCGGCCAAGGATACCATGCATTGCACTCAAATGTCTCAATTAAAAAAGTGAACTTGGCATGTTTTCTTTGTATTAAAAACACATGATAAAATTATCGTGTGTGGGTACACAGTCAATTTGAACCAGAAAAATTGATATCATTCCTGTTAAAATCTCACTGTTTGATATAGTCTTTAAAAACAATCCCGATGTCAAAACCCGACATCCGGTAATTTCTAATTAATTTCCAAAATTTTGTAATTTTGAAATAAATACAAAAAATCACAATCACCACTCAATTTACATAAATTAACATTCAATTGCATAAACTAAGCACACCATTGCAATTAGCACGAAATTCCGTCACTAGCTATCCCGATATAATTCCCGGAAAATATTAAATAATTAAATAAATTACATAAATAATTAAATAATGCAAAGTAAATCCAATAAATGCTAACCTAGGTCGGAAACGCTAATCGATCACCTAAACGGGCCTAGAAAATTATTGCATCTATCTAGATAAATTATACAATCTATTTAGCCCATAATCAATCTATTCTAACCACTAATAAGCATAATTAAGTAATTAAATCACTAATCTAAACTAACTAACCACATAATCAATACTTAGTCTAAACTAATTACATACTAAATGTCATTAGCTCCCTAAGTAGATTTTAGTAAGTAAACTCACCGGTTTTGCGGGTTGTTGAGTTCACTACGACGGCAACGCCAAGGCGGGCGACAATCAAGCCTGGAGCGACACCAACAGACGTTTGGACGGCCCGAAAAAGCCTCATGAAGCCCACAACCCACTGTGGGAGTTCGGTTCTGGTCTTGGGCCAAGAAGGCTGAATGAGCGGCTGGGTTGGGCTAAAACGGCGAGGGGACGGTGGCAGTGGCTACAGCAAGCGACAACGGTGGCTCCGGCGGCTGGACGGCAACGGACAACGGCCAACCAAAGCTGCAACGATGACCGAGGTAACTTAGGGCTTCGGTACGGTGACCAAGACACGCGGACGGGCGAACGTGCGAGTGGGAGACGGCGTGGCTCGAGGGCAACAGCGACAACACATGACGGTGGAAGGGGGCAGTCAACAGGCAGGGGGTGCTGGCTGGCTTTCCTCGGATTCTTGAGCTCTCTAAAAACCTCAACAATGGATAAAGTGAACCAAGGAGGAAGAAGAAGACAGCTGCTGAAAGGGGGACCCAAAACACCCCAAAAGTCTTCACAAAATATCCATTCTACTCATCAATTGCCCCCACCACCTTCAGCCTTCATCCCCAGCCATTTTCCCTCCCCAAACTTCCCCTAGAAGCCATCCAAAGTGTCCAAAGGTTGTTGCACTCCCTAGCTACGAATTTGAACATTTGCCCCTCAAATTTCATTCAATTCTTCTCAAATTGAGCTCAAATCGGTGCCCATAAATTCAGCCAAGGTGCCCACATCACATTCCACATTTTTCCTTGCCAATTAGTCCAACTTGAATGCCAAAAGTGCAACAAAAAACAGCCATCTAATTTTCCCGATCCAAAAACGCCTAAATTTGATTTTTTGCCAAAAGCTTGGGTTTGCAGAAAAATATTAGGAGGATGAGTCGATGTTTCTAAAATAAATTGTGACATGACAGAACTTTCAATTTTTGAAATCAGATTCAATTTCGTGGTTAATTTTAACCGGACGCAATTTTAGCATGACCTAACCTACCGGGTGGCTTTTAGAAATTTTTAGCGCATTTGACCTGTGATCAATTATTTTTTAGCCACATTATACATCTTCGACTTATTGGCGACTCTCAGTTGTCGTGAAAATCTTGAAATTTCAAATACGGGCACATGGTATATAAATGACAAAAAAATCAGTTTAGTGCCGTTCGACGAGAATTTTGCAATTTAGATGGAATCACCCACACTTTAATCGTATATCTTAGTCAAACTGACCTATTTCCAATCTCTGATCAATTTTGACAGTGTCATATTGATCCTTGTAGATTGTTGACACCGTAAAAAAAAATTATTGCATGAAGATTATTTAGGTGTTTAATATAGTTTTTCTAATGGAATATGTTTTTCCTAAAAAAAAAAAAATTAATAATAATAATTAAAAATTAAAAAAATTAAAAAAAAAAAAGAAAAGCTGGGGCCAATGATCTAAATGTGACTAGCCAAGCCCATGAGGTCAAATTGGGGCCAAAATGCAATTTTCAAAGTTTAGGGACCAATTTGCAAAATTTGCAAAATTTTTCCCGAACCCTTAAATCATTATCTTGGCCCCCAATTGAGTTGAAATTGAACTTGGGTCAGGTCTAATTAATCGAATCGGGCAAAAAGGACCTAATTGCATTGAATTTGGCATTTTCGGGCAAGAAAATGGCCAACTTTGAGGGACTTTCTTGCAAAATTGGGTGGAGATAATTGCGAAAAATGGTCAAGATCTTAAACTACTATACATGATATTTCTAATTGATCAAAAAAACGCAGCCAAATTAGTGGATTAAAGCACTTAAATCAGCAGCCAAAACTCAGTCCACGAGTTGGTCTTAATCCGGAGTTGCTGAGTAAGCAATTTGGTGGCCCCACCATATCCTCCTCAGCTGCCCAACCAGCCCGATATTTGCACGTGATGGAAGACCGTATATATTAGTACAAGTGGACGAAAATTGGCCAAGGATAAGCTGCTGAAAGCATCGTAAAATCGCAGCAAAATCCGCACACTCAACAGCTGCAGAAGTTAAAAAAATTGGCTAAGTCAGAGAGTGGGTGGAGTAGCCCTGTTGACAGGCTTGGTAGGTGGACAAGAGACCGACCAAAAATCCCTTAATTTAGGGGATAAGATCACTGAAGCGAGGTCTTTCAAGAGAGGAGAGAGAGGGGATGAGAAGAACGAAGGGGAGCTCGGAATCGATCCCCAAAGAAGCCCTCAGAAGCAACTCCAGAAAAGCAAAATCCAGAAATTCCAGACCGACCTGGAGAGAGAAAAGTGAGATTTTCACACACCTGTGGCCAAAATTAGCCAAAACCTTCAACTAGAGAGTGAAAATTCATTCAAATATATTTCCAACCATAGGTCGCACGTCCCAAATGGAGATCGGGAAGGCCTCATAAATCCCCCCGAAAACAGTGCCCTTCTGGCGGGCCAAGAAATTCCGAAATTTTTCTAAGTGTTGAGCCTGATTGTTCATGAGTGAGGAAAAGCGAGTGCTTTTGAGAAACTTGAGAGACAATTGAGGAAATCCATGACTTACAAGCCAAACTTTAATACATATAGTTTTGGTTGATTTGAAATTGGCCAACAAGGAAGGTTTGGAAATCTAATTTTGGAAGTCAACGAAAACCTTCGTTGTCACTTTTTCTTCTGCAGATCTCACTTTCAGCTTGAAGGAACCAATTTCTACGTGCTTCAGAGGACAATTTCGTGGTTTCCTTGGCCAAGAGTCACTTGAAAAAACCTAGGAAGCAAGGTAAGAATCCTAGATGTATTTTTGTTCGATTTTGAACATGTCTTGATCATGAAAATCGAGAAGGAAACTAGCCCGAAGAACTGATTTCTGAAGCTAAAATTTTTCTAAGTGTTTAAAACCTCTTCAATGCCCCTACATGTTTGACTTGTTACTCCCCTTTGCATGCTTTTTTTCGTCGTTGTGACCTCGATGAATGTTACATGGGAGTACTAATGATGCATAGAACAACCCGGTTTAGTCTTTAAATATCCTTGTGAACCATGAAACCATCTATAACATGAGCCAAAAACCATATTGAGACATGGTTGGCCAGCATAGATCATGCACGGATGCTTCTTGGAGAGTTCATTTAGATGCGTTCGGTTGATCGTTTTTGGTGATGTTTGTTGCATTTGAAAGTCAGTGTTACTTACTTTCATCTAGATGGAGTAATATTTCATATAGATGTTGCATATGATGGTTGTCGGAGCTTTAATATGGGCATTTGACATGGCTGTTTGACTTGGGCTGAACACCAGATTTGCAAAACGGCTCAAACCCGCATATTGGAGGCCATTTTCAGTTTGATTCTTGCGTGTTCTAGGCTGTAATTTCTAGTCAAACACGTTCTTTGCATGTATTAGTATATCCTTGATTCTTTACATTCACATGAGATTGCTTATGGGTCGAGATTGAAGGCCACGAACATGACCCGAAGAAGCCATTTTGGGGTGATTCGATGCAAGCCAAGTATTCGATAAAATGTTGAAACCAAGCTTCAATCTCGAAGCGGTCAATTTGAGCTTAATCGTTGTGATGTTCATGTGATGTGTTACTCCATGTTAGCATAGACCGGTTTAAGGAATTATTTTTATTTTTTTTGAAAAAAATAATATAAAAAAAAAGAAAAAAATCTAAAAATTTCAAAAATATCAAAAATGTTGGATAACATCAAATTAGGATAGAAATGACATATATGGAATTTTCCTAATTTTAAAATGTCATTTTCCTAATTTAATGCTATTTTGGTATTTTATAACAATTTTTGTAAATAATCCATTTTGCATAGATTAAAATTATCTAGAGTAATTTCATGCATTTAGAGTAATATCATGCATATTTAAATTCCCATTTCGCTCACGGGGGTCCTGTCCCGAGGCGTGATAACAAGGCCATGTAATATTATTTGCCCGACTTGTATCGGGTTTTCCTTTTCCGTATTTATTTTCAAGTCATCTTAATTTCGTGGATGTATACTTACCGCATCATTTTTTCATTAATTTAAGTGTAAATTTCTCTTCTAAATTAGGTTAGATTTAGTCTAGGCATAAAAAAAAAAAACCTACAAAAACATTTGCATGGACACTTAGTGGTTTCATAAAGGTTATAATTGGTAATCAAGATTGTGTGACCATTTAGATAAACAACCTACCAAGTTAGTGGTACCGCAAGGGCGCTAATAGAAACATTAGTGTAAACAAGTCCCCGTTCCTAGAAATCTCTGGTTGCGTAGGAATCGAGACAACACTCCCGTGTCTTGATTGGTTTCTAGCCGACCCCAATAGGCTAGTGGTGACTCCTAGAATTACATAGGTTGTTAAGAACTAAAAAACGAATCCAACGTCGCGCGAGGTATGGGCCTAGGAGAGCCCACGCCTAATCTAGGGCCATTGGTCCACCTCTCTAGGCAAATACCCCTAAACCTTTCTCATTTTCCATCTCAGACGGAAAAAATGAGGTCGTGACATAGATTAGCACAGTCGAACAATCGATTTCTGATCGAATTCTCAAGTCTATTGCATCAAAATCCTTTAACGGCTTCACTTGATAGATTAATTATCTCATGAATGATCAACTCAGAGAAAAAAACTATATGCGCGTCAATGAAAAACCCAACTCATTCAATTAAAAATAGAATCATAAAATCATGATGTCACAACATGTGTCATCTAAAATGAGGTCATCCCTTGCACGTCATTTAGTTATCGCACATTTAGGATCATTTAAACATGTGACATATTAGGATAATTGCATTAATATATATCCGTCATTAGATAAGGTCAGGTAAGTAACGTTGCATGATATATGGTTTGCATATTAGGTTGCACGTTGCATGTTATGTTAGTATAGATACATTTTTGTACATAATTGCGCTGCATCGCACATAGATTTGGTTTCATTAATTAAAAGAAAATCTTAATAGATTGAGTGATTGCATGGTAATTAAAAATCATATTTACGATTATTGATGTGAATTCTAAGTTGACATTACAGATGTTTTCATTATTGTGAGGTAAGTCTTACAATTTATTTATTATTTTATTGGGTGTTAAATTGGTAGATTACGCAGCCACATGGTCATCTCACATGTTGGAGAGTAGTAAAATGAATTCAAGCTACCTGCTAAATATTTTTTCATGGAAAGAACGATACCGAAATGGCATTTGAGAAATTTAGTATAACCAAGTCTCTATACTTGAATTCTTTTATTTGTAAGAGTAAAATAATTCTCTAATTCATAAGAATAAAATAAATCTTTCATTATTTTACTTAGATGTCTAATGGATCTATTATAAACCGATTTGTAGCGATTCCTAGATAAAATTCATTTGCATATTAAAACTTAAATCTAAGTCACGAATTAATATGGGCTTGGAGAGCCCAAGCTAAATTTAAACTTAGTAATCTATCAACTAAACTTTGAATGGTGCACATGAGGTTAGGTCACAACAATTTTGATTTGAATGGTTAGGAGGTGTGAAGTTTTCTTTTGATAAAAGTACGTCTTTGGATTCATCTTTACATTTTTCTTTTCTCTGGATTCATCTTTACATTTTCTTTATTTTTTTACACCTGACGTTCTACAAATCACGGTGGAAGATTAAAAAAGAAGTATGAGAAAGAAGAGGTGGGGGTGGGGGGTGTGGAATGGATGGGGATGATTTGACGAGTAAAAAATTAAATAGATCGGTAGATGCCTGGGTGCCTGACCTAATTTAATTGTTGGAGCGCTGATGCTGATCTCTCCTAGCGTTGGTGCTATTTCGAGCTTGATTTGTTGAAACCCTTCATTTCTTTTCTTATGTACAACAATTTTGTGGAAGACAGTTATATTCTCTTTTTCCCGACAAATATTTAGGAGAATAATATGCTAAAAAAATCAAGGTAGTCGTAAGCATCATTTATATCTAATAATGTTTACGTAATAAGTCGTAAAGGTAAATTCCATGAGAATGAGAAAATGTTATGCTTTAAAACATATGTAAAATTGACTTTTTTAGGCACGGTATGGTAGAAAGCTAACAATATAATTTAGTGAAAAATTGATTTTGGGCTTGCAATGGAATTTGTATCAAATCAAAATTGATGCCATGTGAAACAATATATCAAGACTAGGAAAAGAATCTATAATTATATAATTGACAATAATATACACATCTTATCATGTGATAGACAAAACATAGATAATTATTAACATTAATCAATACTATAAAATAAAATTACTTTGGTTAAGCATATAAAAAGTGTAGTAAAATACAATATTAGGGTTAATTTCACTCAATTGAAAATAACATTCGTTTAAAATTGACAATGGTATCAAATTAGAATTAAAAAATGCATGATAAATTCATTTTTAGTAAATTAAGACATGTAAAATATTTGATATGTGCAAAGCGAATATATAAGATAAACTAACCTGCAATATTTTTTTTGGTAAAAAATAAATGTTTTTTTTTTGCATAATAGTTTCTTCGATTATCTAAATTTGATGATTCTATTGTATATTCATGTAAGCTGAATGGGTTTAAGTAGAAAATGAGTTTTATTAAATATAATAAAACCTTGTAAAACAGGGTCACTAACTTCATTTTGTAATGAAGGTAGTTACTAATCAACATTAATAATTCACTTTCTAAACTATATTCTAATTTACTTCTGTATGTGAAAACTTATTAGCTAATTGTTATCTTTTAATTCTTTTTGAAATATTGCGAAACTCATCTTTGGCTTTTATTTTACTTGAAATCTTTCTATATATTCAAATATTGGCATGCAAAATCATAAAATAACTTTTTGGTAACTTCAATAATTTTTTTTTTTTTATTTTCAAATTTCAAGCATAAAAGTTATAAATAGAAGTGAATAGTAGATATTTAAGACGCGCATGATAACCGTTTTATTTCTAAAACAGATTTCCGTTTGATGAAACTATTTCATTTTTTTTTCTAGAATAGATTTTTACTCTATAAATAAGTTTGAAACAGAAATTAGAAGTAATTTTTTTTACTTTTCTATTTACGGAACATAAATAAATAAATAAAAAGCTCTTCTCATTGTTCGTTCTCACTACTAGCCCATCACCCATCCATCACCGCCATCCACCGTGGCTGCCGTTTGCCACAACTGTTGTTCACCGTTTGCCACAATTGCCACCGACCATCGTGGCCACTACCCGGGAAGGAGAAATTTTGTGTCGTTATTGTTGTGACCTCCTTTTGAGCTCCTTTATGCACTGGGCGTGTGTGAAGGCTAATGGCTCACTATTTATTACGCTTAGTGCAAACTCTTCCAAGCCCACCAACTCATGACTTATGGTTTGAGTTTTTAACCTACAAGTCAATTTCAAATAGGAGTCACCATTAATCAATTTGGAGTTAGTCAATTAAAAATCCAAGTAAAATATTGGGAGAAATATTTTATTCTGTCCAACAAGATAAATTAATATCGGGGACTTGATTACACCAATTAATCAACTAATGCCATTCCGGTATCTCATCTTATTTAAACACTAAGGCTTTTGTATTTTCAAGGATTTTCTATGCATTTGTGGAGAAAAATGCTCAAAATCAATTATAGGCCTTTCCCTTGAAAATGAGATTTTTTTGGATTTTTTTGGAAAATAAAATATTTCTTGGGATTTTTATGATTCATGATTTTTTTTATTATTAAAATAGTAAAATATTATTTTAAAAACGACCCGGGCGGATTCCGGGTTGGGACCGACTCAGCTTGCCACCCACCGGCTCGGATGGGCCTAAGGCATTAGCTCGGCCCAGAGCTCCCCCTTTTTTTCCTTTAAAAACACTCCAAGCCCATTTTTAGCAAAATTGGGCTCACTTTTAATTAAAAGAAAATGATAGGCCCAAGTTTTAGGCCAACCCAAACCCAGCCCATGCACGTTTGGCTTGAATCGGCCAGAACTCTACCTGGCTAAGACCCGTGCTCGACCCAACTCGCGCCTCTCTCCTCCTTTGCTTCTTCGTGGAGCCGATGGGGGTAGGCCGAGCTGCCGGGGGCCTAGCCATGGGTAACGCCGGACGTTGTGGGGCAGGAGATGCGATGGTTAGGTGGTGGCGACAAGAGGGACGACAGCCGAACGGCACGAGGTTTGGCCGAGCTCCATGAATGGCTGGTTCGACAAGAAAGGCCGTCTCAGGTCATCGAAGGACAAAAAGGCGACAGCCACAGGCAGCGATCGAAACAACGTTAGTAGGCAGGGCCGTCAACAATGGGACTGTAGTGAAGCAAGGCCGAACACCCGTGTTGCACATGGTAGCGAAGCTTCTCTCTCTCTCTCTCTCAAAAGCTCTCTCTTCCTCTCTCCCTGGCTTGCTCACTCAGGATGCCCCAGATGTCTCTCGGGGGGTTGGAGCTCGCTGCCTCCGTCTCTCTCTCTTCTTGTGTGTCCTTTGGCCTCCGCCCGATGCCCCATTTATAGGCCGAGGGAGTCGGTCAACGACGGCTCTTCGACCGTCAATCTTTGGCACTCCGACCGGCCTCCCCCGGCCGAACCGACGTCCCACCAGTTGAGGCAGCTCTAGCTAGGTCACCTCCTCTATTGCATTGAAGATGAGCATTGAAGGCGTATGCGAGACATCCCCTCCATCGTCTAGGTCTCCTTTCGCGCATGGGTTGTAGAGGAAGGAGGGAGGAAGAGCACAAGGGGGAGGGGCCGGGCCAAATAAGAACAAAAGGGAATGGGCCGCGCGAGGAAGAAAGAAACGGGGTTGGGCGCGAAGGCCCGGTCCCATAGGCTCACCTTTTTTTAAAAATAATTATCAAAAAATACGGTAAAATAAGGGAGAAAAAACAATTTAGTAGATGCAAATGATATTAATACCTAGGTGATGCGAAAAATATTTTTTTGTTAGGGCCAAATTGGTCCTTGATTTTTTTATGTAATTTAATCCTAAATAATTAGTCAAAATGTATTTGTCAATAGTTATCAGCAAATTTCTATTCCGGGACTAGAAATTTTGTGATATTATGAAATACGTATTTTTGCTTAAAAACTCATCCAATAATAAAAATAAAAATATATATTTCTCTTCTAATCAATTTATGGCTAGAATAATTATCATTCACATCCTTAATCCCGTTAGAAATGCACTTAACTTAGCAACATTGATAATCACTTTTAAATTTCATAGAAAATAATTGGTTTGACTAGTAATTTGTTGATGGAAACTTAATCATTAAATTAACAATGTTAATACATCCACATTCAACCAAATATCTCTTGTTATGGATTCAAAGTCACTAATTTTTGTAAGATCGGGCGATTTTTCTACTAATCCAATTATAATTGACGGCCAGTTAGCTCAGTCATGAATGAGAATCTGCTGAAATTGAGGCATCTTATCAGTTAGATCGAGATGTAGGTCAACTGCTTAAGTAATGAATGAGGGCCAAAAAGTAATGTTTCGGGTCCTTTTATAGTCTGGTTGGAGAAAAATGAATCTGATCTCGCTTGATCAATCGTGATTTTCCTCATTGATAGTGGATATTACATGTTATAGTATAAGTTTTTCACCGAACGTAATTCCCTTTTGTCATTGTATATTTTGTAGGCCTTGATTTCTAGAATTCGATAAATAAATAAAAATTAATTTACCTAAGTTTATAGTAATTTTTTTTCTTATTATTTGAAAATGACCAAATAAATGGTAACTTTCCTTCTAGGCACATACTTGTCATCATGGATAGTAATTTATCCATTAAATATATTTTCGTAATTTGTTTAGAGAGCGTAATTTTTCTATAGAGGTCTTAAATTCTCTAGTTCTTGTGGTCTGTAAAGTAATATATCTAACTTAATTGCAAACTCCTGTTGTGTTTCTTTGAGTAAAATATCTAGAAAATTGTAAATTTTTTACCCATCGTAAAGTTTAGGAGCTTATGTGGCAGTAGTTCTCATGTTGGCCCTCCTCCGCTACTGGGCTGAGATTAACAGAACTCTCTTAGTACCGATTAAAACGTGGGTAATATGCATGCACCCTTGGTCCATTGCTCCATCTAATCTAGTGAATCCCTTCAAATTGAATTAATATGGTGCGCAAACTAGATATAACGACTCGAAGGGACACCAACAATTAATCGAAAGCTTGATTACCCTTGAACGCCTTATAAGAATATAACAACAATAAGCTATATATTGCTGACACTTTAATCTTTATTGTATATGACAATTAGGAGTCGGTCCCGACCTAGATAGAGATACCGTATGCATAATTTACATTTGAATTTTATTTAAATTGTGCATCACATGCGAGCCATGTGGCTCTCAAACGAGGTTGTCACGGACTGTAACAGACCACTATGGCCGGCCATCTATAGTTAAGAGTTCAAACTCTACACTCAACTTCTTAATTGATGAGATTTGATCCAATTGGTCATACGATTCCATAGTCATCTACAGTAATTAATTTGTATCTATTTCTATCCACTATTGAGTCGCTTCAAATTCACATTTAATCTACAAAGAGGAGGGTGGTTAGCGAAAGGGATATTTTATCCTATCTACGGCATTTCAAAAGGGTTTTAATCACTTCAATCCACGGAAAAGATAATAATGATTGAAGCTCTTTCAAATTTTTGAGACGATTTCCGAAACCGATGACGCTCCTATTGAATAATCCTTTATCTTAATTCAAACGGGTCTTAAGGATGATTTTAACTCCAATATTAGTAGATAATCCTTGATCTTAATTCAAACGGGTCTTAAGGATGATTTAGCTCCAATATTAAAACTACGAACAGAAAAAAGAAAAAGATGAGAAAAAAAGACAGAATGAGTTACCTCGAAAAGGCTGGAACACCAACCCCACATATTTAGTCAATTTATTATCTCAACATAAATCGAAAAACTATAATTAATTTTATTACTCTGGATTGAGATCACAGGTAATTCTTGATTACAAACAAGTTGAAGTTTGACAAAAGATATGCTTGAAAAACATGTTATTACTCCTTTATTTAGTGGTTGATTAGTTCTTGTCCAGTTTCTTAGAATTCAGTAAGTGAGTAGAGACTTTGATTGAAGAAATAACAACATTAAAGATTGATTGTGGGAGTAAAAATTCTAAAAAAAATAAAGAAAGAAAGAAAGGCGTCTTAATCCAACCAGATACTTCGCAACATTATTCATCAGATGGATATGCGTGCTTCACGGACCGGATCATTGGCACCGTTCCTCCACAGTCAATGCTCTTCTTTATGGTCCGACCTTTTCGGCTGGTGTATCGTCTCTATTATCGGCACCAATAGACGGTTACTCCATATTTAGAGTAGGGTTTGTGTACTTTGGATTGATGCGGGGTCCTTGTTGAATGCTTCTTCACCTTTACGTGGGTTGAGTTAGCGAAGATGGAGCACCATATACATGCTTTAGCACCCGAGTGTTTAAGCATCTTTCGACTTAATATTATCATGATGTGGCATTTCTACTTTGAATCGCCAATACCACCCCTCTCATTCTTGATTTTGTTTTTTCAAATCAAACCGAGTAATTTGGATAATCCAAAACCTTATTCAAAAGTTCTTGCTCGAGTCGTCCGAAGCAGAGGAGGAGCTAGAGAGGTTTATCAGCTAGTGCAAAACAACACGGAAATAGATGCTAAAAGTACAAATTGAGTTGATGACAATGCTGCTACTGTTGCTGCTACACAAGGGAAGTCGTTCGTTCCCTCTCTCCGAGAATTTTGAAGAGCAGACCACCGTGAATAGCAAAGAAGGAGCGAACACGAGCGACTCGACCGCCATTAACTGGATGAGGATGTTGAGTGGTGGGCCTGAAGTGTCCTTCTGTGAATCGCCAATGCTCTTTTCAAGTTCCTCATCTTCGGGTGAAGCGTCCTCTCGGGAATCGCCACTTTCAACATGCGCACCAGACTGAAAGCAAATTCAAGATATTAAGGAATAAATCTGTTGAGTTAGACAAGTTTTCTTAGAAGGTCACTGAACCACCACAGACGAGTATAATCGACAAAAACTAACTGTCGAGCAGTTGGAGCAGCTGTATACCCTAATGTGCCCGTTCACTTTCTTCCATGGTTCATCAGTGTTGGATGCCGAAATTGCAATCTGTTCGAAACCAAGCCCGCCAAATAATAGTCATCAGGAAAATACTACAATCAAATGAGACAACCGATGTGCAGCTCCCACATTGTCATAGATATGATGATCAGGGCATTACTTAGCAGTTCACCAACTTACACAAATTTTGTCCAGCAATGAAGAAACTACAATATCCGAACCCGGTCAAACAAAACATACCTTGAGCAACGCACGCTACCAAAATAGATAGACTTTGATTACTTTGGTAAAGATTACCTCAACCACGGAACTGAGAGAGCCAGCCAAAACACCAGATAGCATCTCCACACCGAAGAGGATACCGATGACAAGTGGTGCAAGCACGACAATGGCGGCAGGTAGAATCACCTCTCTGACAGATGCATCACTTGATTTTTTGAAGAAGTCCTCATAATACTCAGGTCCGTTATTAACCGGTATGTGGTTTAACCCGGGCTTTAGCTTCTCACGGACCTTTGGAGCCATCTCACGTAGTGCACGTCCCACACTTTTCATGGTCATAGCAGAGAAACAGCGAGGAAGCCAAGCGCCCATGGTCAAACCAATGATGATTTTCGGTGTCAGGACATCAACAGAAGACATTGCTGGACGACTCACAAATGCACCAAACAGAGCGATAGAAACCAGGGCAGCTGATTCAATGGGGAATACCTATATAACAGATAAGAAACGAAAAAGGTCCATCTAATATTAGATTTAAATAACAGGAAAGTAGAATTTGCCAGTACGGCTAATATTTGGAATGATAGATGAAAGGCGGCACTCAAAGGAATGCAAGGCGATTTTAGCCAAACATAACGCCGCAATTTTAGCCAAATATCATGCCACAGCAGCAAGAATCCAAACGGACTCGCATAACTAACGTAATATTTAGTTATTTACAGTGAAAAAGGAAATAATTGGACAATGCTGACAGATTCTGGATGACATGAATGTGATCTCATGAAAAGTTCCTACGGACAGACACCCTTTCCTCTTCTATGCTATGGATTTTATCAAAATAAGCTACTAATAAAATGACAACAGGACGGTGTCCATAGTATACACGTGCAAGGATAAGGATTGCCTGTACCTTTCCAGTGGCAGCAGCAGTATTGCCACTAGCGTCACAGGCATCAGTATCAGGAATTTCGTGTTCCATGCCAGCCGTTCCAGCATAACCTCGAGCACTGTGGCTGATGGGACCATAAGCATTTATGGCCAATCGAGTGGCAATGGTACTTAGCATCCCAAGGGCAGCCACAGCAATTCCATACGTGCCAGCAAAATGGGAACTTACTAAAATGCAAACGGCGGCAAAAACTGGGATACTGACAGAACCAAGGCTAACACTGACGCTGTCGCCAAGTTTGAGATCTCTGCAGGAATAAGGATCATTACTTGGTCAGCACACGACCATCAACAGTTATAACGACTCATATCATTAATTTACTTCAGCAATAATAACACCTGAAGTTCTTGGTGTGAATTTCATTGACAAACCCAGTAAATAGCCCAGCCCAAAGACCAACACCCACACACAAGGACAGTTGCCTGCAAGATCATATCCATAATTAGCAACTACATTTGCTCAACGTATTGACTTAATACTGTAAAAGTCCGTGGACATTAAAGCATGTCACATGGCCGACATTAGAAGAGAGCAGCCTTTAGGATCAGAAAGAGATAACTATCATCAAAGAGTTTACCAGCGCTTCACAACTTTCTGCGACCCAAAGTTATAAATTGTGAATGATGACGGCAGAGCAATCCAGCTAACAAAATAAATTCCCCCAGTCATTAGAACTGTGGAAATAATAAGTTGCGTATTCAATCCAGGCATGATTTCCCCCATGAGAGTTGTGATCAAGCAAACAAGAATGCCCATAGAGCTGATAAGCAGGGGATAACACATAGCAGTGAAGTCGTGATCAATTCCAAAAGAAGAGATGGAAGCAACAACAAGGGCAGCGCAGGATGATTCAGCGTAAGAGGCAAAAAGATCAGGCCCCATACCAGCAACATTCTCAAGAATATCACCAACATAATTAGGAATCACCTGAAAGATTAAGGTCAACCCCGTTTATGACTAAAAGTGAATGATATATTGAGAGATAGAGCTACAGTGAGAGAGTACATACAGCTGGGTTTCTATCATCAGGTTGGATATTTGGCTCAATCTTTTGAACTAGATGATGACAAACATCAGCAGCCTTGGCATTAATTCCACCAACGGCTCTTCCAAAGAGAGCCATGAAAGATCCACCAAGACCATAACCATTAATCGCCTCAAAAAGACCTTCCCAGTCATTACCATAGTACAACTTGAACAGATAGATTGCAAGATAGAGCATGAGAAGACCGATAGCAGCAAGAAGAAATCCCATAACTGCACCAGACCTGGAAGCAACAATAGAAGTTCTCTGAAAGAAGTTTGTCTCTTCCAAGGCAGTCCTTGTGTTAGCATAGATAGCAATTTTCGTGCCAAGGAAACCCGAGACAACTGACGTGAAAGCACCAAGTAGGAATGAAACAGTACTGGTAACGGCAGTGGCAAGTGCAGGCTTGCACGTGTTTGAAGGATCAAACTTGCAGGGCCGGCTTTGGGTGCTGAATCTCTCAACAGAGCCAAGGCAGAGGAAGATTAGAATTGCAAAAGCACCCACGAAAGGTCCAACGTACTGGTACTCCTTGTACAGAAAAGATTTCACGCCTGTTACAGTCACAAACAATAATTGAGCCCTCTCTATCAAGCTTATAAAGCAACAATCTGATTCTTGACATTCTACTTATGTGTGACGAAATAAGGTATGGTTCGGTTAAATCCAGTTACTTCCTTCTGTCGCCTAGTTTTGTTCAACATAGTTCCAGGAAATAAGAAAGCCTAACCAAAAGGCCTCCAAAAGAGTAACTTAAAAGATGATAGGGTGTCTATTACAATTCGCCTTTGGCAAGCTTGATTGTGTAGGTGTCATATCCCACCGGCCGAAGAGTGACAAGAAAATAATAAGTTGGACAAGATGGAAAAGGGATGAAAGAAAGCACCCGGTTATGGGAAGCACTTAATAAAATACAAAGAAATGGAAAGTAAGGCCTTGTTTGGTAACACTCCAACCAAACAATGCCCCAGAACAAAAAAAAAAAAAGAACAGAAATTTGTTTAATAAATATTTTATCCTTGGAAACAAAAATCTGTTTTTCCATTCCCAAGAATAGATTTAGAACAGAAGTAAAAAAAAGCTGCTTTTTATTCTCGAGAACAATTCGAAATCAAATCTAATTTTTCTTCTTTTCTCTTCTATGTCTTCTCTTTCCCGACAACGCCGAGCCATAGCGAGGCTCGTCGACCCAAGCTTCACTGTGACTCGGGTGGCCTCGGGTCGGCAACACTCTGGCGAGGTCACCAGCTAGGTGACCAGAGGAAGGGGAAGATGAAAAGGTAAAAAGAAAAGAAAAAGTAAAATAAAAATGAATAAAATTATTAAAAGATTAAAAGAAAATGATTTGGACTATGAATTTTAAGGTTTATCAAATGTATTTTTATTCCGAGAATAGAATTTTTGGGCAGTTTATCAAGCACCTTTAAATACTAAAAATTGTTCTCGAGAATAAAATAAATAAAAAATTATCTTTGAGCAAAAATTATTTTCGGGAATATAATAGTTACCAAATGCACCCTAACAATAATGTCCTAGGCCCATAATATTTTTGTAAATACATCTTAATATTACTTTAAAATTAAAGCATTACAAACAAACAATACACTAGAAACAGATTATGACCTGCAATACTATAGTTGGTTAGAGCCAAAGATTAAATCGAGAGTATGGAACAACATCAGAACTAAAGTTAGAACTGAACTGAGATGTTAGACCTAGAAGAGGAGAAGGGTGAACTAGTAACGGCTAAAAATGATTGGAAAACATAAAAGAAATAAAAAAAGAAATTAATTTCACAATAGAACTAACAATGCTTTACTTCGAAAGATTATTCAAATCAGAATGATAAGAAATGGGTATGAACCATTGTAACATATAAGGACTTTAGTTGGGAGAAGCAAGAATGTAACACAAAAGAAAATTTTAAAGAAATATAAGCACTGCTCATTATCAAATAAGGTTTTCATAACTTAAATACTTTTATAAATACAATTAATTTTTTATCTTGTGAAACCTGACCTTGTGCTTAGGCCCTGGGCCAAGCCTTAGGGTACTTGGGCTCGAGCGTTGGGGTCCTAAGGACTTGGGTGCCCTAACAAAGACCCGGGCATGATGCCAAGGTGTTGGGCTAGCCTTCGAGGGTCTCGAGCCCCAACATTAGGAATTTGGACTGTATTTTGTGGACCCTACCTCAGGTGTTGGGGACTAGGCCTTGACCTATGGGGACTTGGGCCCAACAGCCGTGGTCCCGATCGCAGGAAATGCAGTTTCTCTAGCTCAGCCACTGTAAACCCAAGCGTGAACATTGGGGACTTGGGCTTAGCCTCGATGGACTCGAGCCTAGGTTCTGATTACTCGAGTGCAGGAGCTGGGTACTAAGGTCTGGGTGCCTTGAGATAAATCACAGACTGAATGCATCACCTTATAATAAATGAGAACATGGCTTGTCAATTTATCAATAAGAATAGAGAAAACGACTTTTGGAAGAGAATGAGGATGAGAGAGGGTTGTGTTTGTTTGACAGAAAATGAATGATTTGGAAAATATTTTCTGAAAAATTACTCAACGGAAAATGTTTGCATCGTTTATAATAATTTATGCCTAATTATTTTCGTAGACAATGAAATTTTTTTTCTAATCATCTATTTTTTAAGTGATATAGGAATATTTTTCAAATCACTTATTTTCTATTAAACGAACGCATCCTAGCTAAGGAAAACGTTTTCCTCCTATTAGGAAGGAGAAATCTTTTTCCTTGATTTTAAAAACAAGTACTTTCTTTGATTGGAAATGCTTTCTTAACTGACTTATTATTTTGATCGTTCCAAACATATAAAAAAAAAAAAATCTAAAAATCTTTTTCACAGAAATTCTTTTCAATGACACAAGCACACCCTTAGCCTTAATCTTACAATCGTACGTAAGCCCAATTGCGACACCGAGTTTGACTTGCTCAAACCAAATCTTGAGCTAATAAATCTTTTGATACATGTAATTATTCATAGGCTATCCCCAGACATTAATCAAATATGCTTTTTGAAACGGCTATGCTATATGATGAGCACTCTTGTCGTGTGATGCGATAAAATAAAGTGCCTCCCATTCCCGTGGGAGCCTGCTGCTAAGTTGGTGAGTAAAGAGACGAAAACATTCACGTGGTGTGCACAACACATGCATTTACTTAATCCCGAACCAAGCGCGAACTTGTTGAGAAAACAAGACGAATGGCAAAAGCCTAAAGGACGAGCTACACCAGTTAACACTCCGCCCATGAAGACGACAAAGACCACCCACATCATTCCAACCATCCTCCTGATAAGAGACCTGCATGAGTAAATATAATACTACTGTGCTCAGATACGTCGCTTAAAGCTCTACCAGCTGTGACAAACCCTAACAATGACTCGCACCTCAAGCAGCAGCAGAAGCTCATGATTTCGCTGAGCTATCATCAGATTACACGACTCGAATCTGTCACCAATGCTCAGGCAGATGCGAGATTGGCCATAAAAAAATATGCTAATGAACAGTGCGAGTGAGACATATAAAGAAGGGGGTTGAACTACAACCTCTCTATGCCCAGACAAAGAAAGACTAGCAACCCAGAAAATCAAATGCACTTCATTCTGTGTCTTCGTTTTTCTCTTTTTTCTCTCTCGAGCAACGAACATGTGCTAAAAGCTTACGAGCTTTATTGGAAAACGTGACCATAGAATTTCATTACCGAAAGATCTATATGTTTGAGAATATCCAACTATCAATCCCGAGTGCAGCAAAGAGGAAAATTTCCATAAATCACACAAGTTGTGAAGCTGTAGGATCTGTGTAAAGTTACCTGCATCGACAACAGTCGTTATGTTATCACAATTGGTTTTCGCAGCTTCCTGCGTGGCGGTTAAGCGTTGCTTTTTGTCATTGGGCAACCTGAGGAGCCACAGCGCCAGGGAGAACGCAATCCCGATGACGGCACAGACTGGGATGGCGATCTCCAACTCGAGAGCTGAGAGCAATGCTATTGTCGGGGGAACTCTAGTCTATCGCTGGACTCGATGCCTATCAAAGTGAGAAGAGAGGGGAGAGAGAGTGTGACATCCCAAATTTTCAACCCTGTCTTCTACTGAATAAATCGGGCACTTCATTGACGCGTCTATAGGGTTATTCTCGAGCCGATCACTCTCGAGATAACTAGACTATATGGGAAATTATTAAGGAATTTTAAGGCAATAGACTTGAGAACTCGATCGGAATCGGCTTCTCGACCGTGTCCATCTTTAGAGGTCATTACGGCGCGATTAAAAATCGATTTGAAATCGAGATAGATTGGATCGACAGTGATGTGTGGCTAATCGTGGGTGACACCACCGAAGTAGAAAATTCTCGTCGGCCGACACTAGACCGATTTTCTTATTGTTTTGGTACCTGTGTCCGTACTTGAGTCCTCGAGATTTTCACGACAATCAAGAGTTGCCATTGAGTCGAGTGGGTTTATAGTGGCTCGAAGAAAATCGACCATGGGTCATTTGCCTTAAAAAGTTCTGAAAACTACCCGATAGTTTAGGTCACGCTAAAAACGCGTCGAATGAAAATTAACCGCCAATTCGAGTCCGATTTCAGAAATTGAAGTTTTGGCCATGTCACAATAAATTTTAGGAGCATCGACTCGGTCTCGGAAGATTTTCGGAGATTCGAGAAATTTTACGGAAATTGGATTCGGACGTTGCGGAAATTTGGCCGAAGTTGATTGGCTAAATTAATGGGAAATTCGACTTTTGGGTTGAGCCTGTGTGTGTTGGAGATTTATAGAAAATTTCTTGGGATTTTTCTACGTCGAAATTGGACCTCAATTTGGGAATTTATTGGAGAAATTGAAGTTCAAATGGTGAAATTCGTATCATCCCCTCACCCTAGCAATATTGGACTACTTGAGAGGTTATGGAAGTCATTTGGATGGTCTAATGAAAGCCAAGTGTTTTTACTTGGCTAAGAGTGATTCATGGAGATATTCTTGCAAAATATCAAGCTAAGGCCCACCTCTCCCTCATCCTCTCTCTTTAGTTACCGTGAATTGTTTCTCTTCCCTCCATCCCATTTCATGCGACTCCAAGCTGAAGAGAAACCGAACAATTCACTAAAGACTCTACCCTTCCTCAACTCTGCTTCGTCCATCACTCCGTTCCACCGCTCGAAGCCAGCATCGAGGAAGCCGCGCCAACTCTCGTCCACCACCTGCAGTCTTCATCAACCGCATCCACCGAAACTGTTTCGGTGTGGAAGCTGCTGCTGCTCGCCTTCAGTTCAACGAACGGAAATCAACAAGTGGTGAAGCCCTCCCCGCCGTTGCCACCTGCCAACTTCTCCTTTTGCTTCGGTCAACAAGCAAACCACCGAAGCCTTGGTTGACCGCTTGAAGCCCACGATTCCACCGAGTTTGGTCGGCCACTCACGCCCCACCAACAGAGAAGCCGCGGGAACGGAGGGAGTCAACCTCGATTCTTCACAGGCAGTTTGTTGACCTTGTGGCCGCGTGTCTTCAGCTCCATTGAACTCAACTGAGCGACGTCCAAGCCTCCGCACGTCCGCGCCACTTGTCCCTGCACCGCGATTCTTTAGTCAATAGCCGCAAGTTGCTCCCATTTGGTTGACCACCGAGCGAAGTCGAAGCAGCTCCGTTCTTCACGGCGTCTTCTTCAGCTCGTGCGAAGCGGCCCAGCCCAGCTCCTTCGTGAGTTCAGCCGCAAGCCCATTGGAAGCCCATGATTTCAGCAGTCTTCGGCCCAGCAGATTCTTTTCTGGTTCAAGCCCATTCACAGCAAGCTTCAGTCCATTTGAAGCCCATGTTCGGTCTTGATTCAAGCCCAGTCCAGTGATGTACAGCAAGTTCTTTTGAAGCCCAAGCCCGCGAGGCAAGATCTTTGGGCCCGGCCCGAGTGTCCGTTGACGCCGCCGAAAGTTCGGATTTCGGCCGCCGTCGCGTCGCCGTTGCGGTGATTCGATCTCCGCTTTTGATCAAGTGAGTTTTACTCACTAATGCTTTATTAGTTTGCTAAATTCGTTTAGGGGTTGGTTAGATTTAATTAAATGCAATTAGGTGGTTAGATTAGTTTAGATCAATTAAATTAGAGACTTAATGATGCATGTTAGGTGGTTATAAATAGACATTAGCAAGTAGGCATGCCATGTTATTTATGGAACGAGTCTCGGTAATTTTCCGGGTTCGTATCGGCTTCCAATTAGGCTATAACGGGCCTAAGTTGGATTTATTGCATTTATTTAATATTTCCGTAATTATTTAATTATTTATTTATTTTCCGGAAATTAGGCTGGGATAGCCGACGACCGAAATTTTGTGCTGATTCCAATGGTGCTTTCTGTTTATTTATTCGAGAATCAGATTATGAAATTTTAGTGAAATTGGTGAATATGAGAATTTGTCCTAAAATTGGGAAAATGCCGGTACTTGAAAGGAAAGTAACTGTGTGAGGTTGTGAGTTGGATTAAAGATTGCCGAGTGGGGCCGAGATGCCACCAAGTTGAGAACATTTGCCGGGTGGGGCCGTGATGCCACCAGATTGAGTAAAATTGCCGGTGGGGCCGAGATGCCACCAAGTTGAGAACATTTGCCAGGTGGGGCCGTGATGCCACCGGATTGAGTAAAATTGCCAGGTGGGGCCGTGATGCCACTAGGTTGAGTAAAATTGCCAGGTGGGGCCGTGATGCCACCGGATTGAGTAAAATGGCCAAGTGGGGCCGTGATTCCACTAAAAAATAAATTATGCCTATAGGGTCGTGATTCAGAGTCAAGAATGAAGAGTCGGGATGACCATGTAATGTTTTGATGACATGTAATCGACTGAGTCGATTGATCGTTAAGTCGATCTGATTGGTTGGATGCTATGATTGTCGGTATATATTATTTGAGGCCCGACTTGCGGGGAGGAAAGCGAGGCCAAGGTAAGCCCTCGACCCATGATGTGCTTAGGCGGCTCTCAAGGCGTATTTTCTTACTAATCGGGTCTTAGGGGTAGAACTGCGAGACGTGGTCTCATTGGTTATTGAATAACCATTTCAGGACCCTGAGGAAAAGCTGAGGAGAAAGAACCTGAAGGGGAGAAAGTATTTTGAAGTAGAAGATGATCCAGAGAGGGATCTTGAATATGACCCGGATGTGGACTGAGATCCCATCCCTTTTGTAAATCTGTCTTAGCGAGAGATAGGTGTGAGACAAGTATGTTGTGAATAGTATTGTAATTATACTTTGAGTTGTGTTGTTAATGAAAGTGTGGTTGTGAATTTCAATATGAAAAATATGGCCTGCTTTCCTATCCCATTGTTTTATTGTGCAGGGATTTATAATCGCTTCCGCATGTGCTTAATAAAAAGAAAGGGTCGGCGATACATAGTCCTGGGATATCGCATTATAAAATCGACCAAGTAGAAGGATGTGCGCGCGTCCGAGGATCGGGGCGTGACAGAGAGAGAGAGAGACGCATAGAGGAGTGAGGTGGGGAGTGTGGTCGCCTACAGGGGAAGTGGCGCGAGTTCCATGAATTAGAATGTTATGGTTATGTGCAGGCGATGGTAAAAGACACAGGCCTTTTGAAGTTGTCCTTCGGATTTATAAGCAATGGATCAGCGTTCAAGAGTAGGATAATCGGACGGTGGTAGCAAGAGCAAGTGTAATTTCATCTTGTATTTTTGACGCATCAATGTCTGAATGGAAGTAATGTATTATTATTTCTCAATATTAACACATATATTTTTCATGCATATTGAGTTCGCTTATACTTGGGCTAAAAGATTTCCACTATTTCCATTAGTTCTATGTAATTGATGAGTAAATTAATCCGTACTAATGAAAAAACCAAGCATAGTTTAATAGAAATAGCAACTTCTTGTGTCAATAAGGAGGGCGCGTTGAAATTGTTGTCTTTGCACTCACATGTATATTTGTATTAGTTGTTAGAAATTTTAAGAATTTTACCATTAAAAATCAAATCGACTTATTTATGATATAGCGGTGACTAATTTTGATGACGTGTTAAAATTGTTGCCTTTGCACTCGCATGTATATTTGTATTAATTGTTAGAAGTTTTAAAAAATTACCATTTAAAATTAAATCGATTTATTTATAATACATCCGTGATTAATTTTCTGGATTTTTATATGTCCCTTGTCAACGTTTCAAGCTCAAATCACGAAAAATGAGTTGATGAGCAATATTATAGGCATGTAAGGAGAATGTTTTTATATTATATTACAGTATTAATGCCCATATATATATATTCATATTTTTATTTATATATAGATATTTTTTATTTTTTTGCTCCTCGGAGTGGAGAAAAGGATGGTAACATGCGGATTAATAGCTGCAAAATTATCTGCTTCCTCTTGAAGGAACACTGAAATAGGATGGGGCCCACATGACTCGCCCCTTAATGTATCAGATGATTTCTTCACGGTTAAATTGGCTTTCAATTGGACCGCTCAACTCCGAACTTCTCCTTTGTCGCGATGCATGCTGGAATGTCCGTTTGCTCCATTTTATTAGGTCGGCTGCAACTTGCTTTACTTTTCCAGCAATATCAACTTGGCGGTTGCTGATTTTCTCCCATGCCTCTCGGATAACCTCTGTGCATTATGTTTTTTCAAGCCAGTATGCTTCGAATCTGAATGCTTTCTTTCTTTTCATTGTAGGTGGTTCCAAGGTAAGGAGTAAGGGACTGTGGTCTGACCCGATCGCTGGTAGGGCATATACCTCTGCGCTTGGGAATTGTATTCTCCATGGCCAGTTACACAATGCTCTATCTAGCCTCTTCTTGACCAGGTCAGCTCCTTCTCGATTATTAGTCCATGTGAATTTGCATCCTTTACTGTCCAAATCCATTAGAGAACATGAGTCTAGGAAGTCTCGAAAAGCCACCATTCTATGTCTATCTGCTTCACGCTTGCCCGCTTTTTCCCAAAGGTATAGAACTTCATTAAAATCTCCCATACATAGCTAGGGGAGGTTGTTGGATGAATTAATTGAGCTGAGCAGTTTCCATAGATTTAATCTCTCCTGGAAAGAAGTAGGTGCATGTAAAAGGAGATTCTCATCATATCACCTCTGTTGTGAATTTTGCACTTAATATCAATTAGGTTCTCATAGCTGGCCAGAATTTCCACATGAACTTGATCATCCCACATGAGAATGAGACCCCCTGCAATGCCAATTGGATTGATGATACTGGAGTTGCGATAATTCAGACTCTTTCTTACCTTGTCAACCTTGCTTTCTTTATTTTTGGTTTCCATAAGAAACACCAAGTTAGGCTTTTCATGAGCCACTAAGGCTCTAAGGTGCTGAACTGTCAAGGGAGAGCCCAAACCTTGACAGTTCCAGCATAGGATATTCATGTATAACCGAGTGGCTTATTAGGGCTAGCCACCAAAGCCTGTTCGGGGACCCGTTCCAGCTCTTGAATAGGGGTATCTAATAAATTTTCCTCATCAACAAGCTGAATTGAGGAGGACCTTTTCTCATAAGGGTTAACTCTCTTTTGTTTTTTTGTCACTGGGATTTTAAGCATTTTCTTGTTTTTTCTCAAAATTTCCAGTCCAGGATCTTCTGCAACCCAAGGTAGAAGGAGCTGGGTTTGCTGAGATCGTTTCCCCTTACTTGAGGATTGCATATGATCTGAGATGCTCAAGTTTGTATCTGCTGGTTCTTCTGGATTTGATTGCATTTCAGAGCTTTCTGCCCCTGCCTTGTTGCATTTTAGGGCTGCTTGGCTGTTTCCTTCGCCGCTGGCCACCAGGTCCATCTCATAGGATATGGGAGGAACTTCCAGTGTCGGCTCTTCTACGGTGAGTCCTTCTTCTAATCTGCCATAGAAAGCCTCCCAATAGGGGCTGTGATCACACGCTTCTGCCTTCAACCATGCTCCATACTTGCCAACTTTGTTTGCAGCCCATGGGGATTGCTCATATGGGATTTCTTTACAGTTTGTAGCAAAGTGACCGATTCTTCCACATGAGTAGCAGTATTGTGGTAATCGTTTGTATTTAAATTCCACCTAGAGTTTCTTGTTTCCGATGTCCAGAATAGCCCCTGATTTTAGTGGAGCTGATAAGTCCACTTCTATTCTTGCTCTTCCACTTTTCTGTGTTCCATTGCCCTTTGAGTCCACCTGAATCTCCAGAACTTTGCCTATTTTTTGTGCTAGGTCGTTGAATACACTTTCAAGCATCCACCCTGGGGTATCCCTCCCATATGCACCCAAAAAGCGCAGCGGGAATAATCATAACAGTGCTCCGGTATATCAGGTTCGCATTGTTTAAGGACTAGTAAATTTCTGGAAAATGACCATGGTCCAGATTTCATAACTCTTTCTTTCTCCACTAACGAGTTGAATAGGAATGAAAACAACCCGGGTTCCTTTTGTGTACATATCACCGCTTCTGTTGTCCATGCTTTCTTCATAGTTTGAAAGAAGGTTGGGACATTGACATTAGGTTTGGTATATAGCATGCCGAAGAGGGTTCGATTACATTATGCTCTTTTTTCTGGAGGGATTTCTCCAGTCACTTCGACAATGTCGTTTTCTGACCACAGGTGGCCCAGGCTTTTGCATAAAGCTGCCAGACGCAGCTCATTCTAAAAGGCGACAAGTAAGGGTTTGCTGCTGGGTGGGCTTTTGGAAAGGGATGTGAATTGAAGGGAGCTCTGTGGTTGAAATGGCAAGAGCGATGAAAAGTATGGCAGATGTAGCCCGAAACAGCCTTGAGTCTCTTCGGGGACAAATCAGACACTCATAACAAAGAGCAAGGAGCAACACCAGCCTCTTGTGGGAAAAGAAGCTGAATGCACAAAGTAAAACAGCATCTCAAGTACAGCGAACGCCCATCCAACAAAACCAGCATCTCTCAAGTGAGGCAAGCCCCATTCAGTGAAAAATCAAACAAGTCGAAGCTGGTACGAAGAACAATCCATATCGCTGTGAGGGGACCCATTCACCTTGATGTGAAGCGGTCTACCTCCAAAGAAGACCCATGCCGCATTTCGGCATCCTGTTGCTCCTACGATGAAAATGGCTTCATCCCACCTTGCGTGAGAGGAACTGTTCCATTACTCAGTGCGTCATTCTCAGATCTCCACACAGCTACGGTGGAAGACAGGGATGCTTGAGGTTACGATGTGAGTTTCAAAGATCCATAGGGAAGGATCAGTAAGATGGAAAGGGGAAATCCCCAGGAGATTTAGGGTTTCTACCACCAGAGGTAGGGGGAGCTCTCAGAGTCGAGAGAGAAGACCGGGCACATTCCTTCCGGCGGAGTTGGGTGCGTAATTGAAGTCGGTGCATTTAAGCTCACATGTCCTTAACCCCCAAAATAAAACAAAAAAGGCTCATAGGTCTGTCGGCATCAAAGTTGGGCTACATTGAGCTCGCATGCATCTTAATTATTAAAACCTTTCAATTTTTACATTTCATTTCACTCACCTTGTGAAGGTAGTCCTTCTCTACGAGTCATTTGAAAGATGCCATTACTGCTAGCAATCTGAGGTGATTAAGAGGTGGATCCAATTAGGACATTGCATCCGGCCAAAATCACGACTTACGCTTCCCTCTAATAATAATAATAATAATAATAATAATAATAATAATAATAATAATAAATAAATAAATAAATAAATAAATAAATAAATAAATAAATAAATAAATGTAACATTCTTCCAAGTGTATTTAGGCTTGGATTGGTCCTAATTTATTTCGGCAGAATCCTATAATTATATGCGAATGCCTAGCCCATGCCAAAGATGCACTTGGCCCTTGTGGCTTGGGCTAAGTCTAGTGACGCTAGCCGGTTGCCATGCTCATGATCAGATTTGTAATTCCTCTTTAACTGCCATAACCCCTCCCAAAAAAAGAAAAAAATTTCTTCGCTAGCCTATAGGCCCAACAGAAGCGTCACCCATTTTTCAGGGATAATGGTGGTCTTTGAGGGCATGATTTTTTGAATTAAGTGAAAATAATTTTTCATATTCAATATTCAAATTTCAAAAAAGTTAGAATATTGTTATATGCAAATTCAAGTGCCAACATTTACATGTTGTGAAAATTTTGGTTGAATAAAAAAAGATAAAAAAAAAAAATTATGCGCGGTAGATTTAGATTATAAAATAATAAGTAAAAGTCTACTTAAACACGGCAAAGTTTTTGTAAACGATCCAATTAAATTGTATTGCTTCTTTTTTAATTCAAATGGATTCTTAAATTTTGTAACTCCTTTCGTGTTAATTTTTCAATCAGATATACAAGTGAATATGCTGATGCAGCACTCTAAGTTAGCGACACAACAATTTTACTCAGATTGTGCGGAATAAAAAGAGAAAAAAAGAAAAAGAAAAATTCAATTCAAAAAAAGAAAAAGAAAAAAGAAAACGAGAGAGCGAGAGAGAGAGACAGAGAGTCCATCAAGGGTCTTCCTGGCTACAGTGGTGGTCCGACGGGCCACGAGGACGTCTTACCCTTCATGTGCACCAGGTCCGCCCCCTATTGTAGCTTTCTCTCCCTCTTCTTTCTCTATTTTACTTATTCTGTCTTCTTCTTCTTTTTTCAAATTTTCCCTTTTTTCTCAAATTTAAAAAATATTTATATTGTTAAGGTTTTTAAGGATGTCACTTATAATGCTAGCAAAGCACTTAAATGGCCTCGTATGTAGTCTCGCTTACTTTTTCACCTAAATGACTAATGTTATCGAAAGAGCAATGAAGCATATTTGAGCTCGCTTTGGTGCTCAGATAAATCCAGCTTCTTATAAAATCAAAGACAGACTTCTCATTTTCAAACAAAAGCTCACCCAATCTGTTATGATTCAACACACAATCACAAAGAAATCGAGAAAGAATTTGAGACATAAGGTTTTATCCCGATTCACTTTTAATTGAGTAAGACACACATCCAATAGTAGAGGATTCCATGATAATTAACACTTTGCACCTCCCTATTCCATTCCTCAATTATAAAAGAAATGGATTATATATACCCTATAACTATTCATGGACTCAAGCCCAAACTATTAATACACTATGCACTCAAACTACAAAAGCCTTTTGGCGGCTTGAGAGCATTCCACCTCGACTCCCACTCATTCATGGGTGAGGGGACCCTCGTGCCATATTGTAAATGGGTAGTATGAATCACACTACAACACAATCCAAATTTTAAGTTCCACATTATTTATAAAAAAAAAAATTCTAAGTTTTAGAAAAAGAAAGACCTTGCTTATTCTGTGACAAAGCCTCCCTCGTCATTATCCCCCCACTCCTTCAATATATTATATTATTCATGGCTTGATATCAAAACCATTTTTGGATACATCCGCAATGTGTTCAAGTTTCAAATATGGTAGTTGTTTTGTTACAGTTGGCAAGGTGAATGAAGATTATCGTGCTCTTTTGGCTGCCAGAGAGAGTTGGCAGTACTCTCTGCTATTCTTGTCCCCGTGGCCTTATATTGCAACAGAAGGGCTTTTGAATACTAAGTCCTGTTATTGGTGTTGAGAAAGCGTGTTACCGTTGGTGCTAGCACAAATATCATGCTTCTCACTACATATGCTATTTGTCGGAAGATTATGACATCCTATGCATCCAAAAGTACATATATTTCAATTTAAAGGAAATAAGGATGCCATAAGTGTTATTATTTTTATACGGCACTGACTTAAGTGCCACACTAATGAGAAATCATTGACTTAAGTGCCTATTCCGATGAGTCGCTCTATGACTTTGTAAATTAAATTATGATTGCGAGTGACTTTCCTTTTCCTATAAGAAACTTAATTCCAAATGGATAATCTTATTTTTGGTTCTTTTGTCTTCAAATTCATTTCAAAATGAAACCCTAAATTCTAGAGAGGAGATGCTCTTCCAAAAGCCTGAGCAATGGAGAGGTCCGAGCTTGAGATGAGCAGTGGAGAGATACAAGCTTATAGATAATAAAAAGGACCGGTCCAGTTGGCTTTAGTGAGGTTGAGATGGTGACGAGTCTAACAACGCGATGTAAGGAATTGCTATTGATTCGGACGAATCACAAAGACATTAATGGATTCAGGACAAAAATCGCTATGGTGCTCGCAGGAATCCAGCAAATCGCAAAGAAGTTGAAGGTGGTGGAGATGCCACATTGGGTGTATCAGCGAAAAATCACCAGCTGCTTACTCCACTAAATTTCTTCTTGGCCACTATTACGTTTTTCTCCTTTTTTTCCTTCTTTGTTTTGCAGATCCTTTTGTTTCTCTGACCTTTCGTCTGCAGCTTTCGCAATTTTTTAGCTTCCCTGTTATTCCGACCCCATCCCCCCCCCCGAAAAAAAAAAAAAGCCCGCCTTTTAAACTCTTTATCTGAACATCTTCTCCAAAAGTTTTGCAATTTTTTTTTTTGACAAAGTGCCAAAAACCCCTCCACAGAATCTGCTTAATTTTTTTTTAAACTCTTGATTGTCATGTGAATTACCTTCGTCAATTTTACACTAACGTCAAATGACTAAGCTCTATCGAGGAACCATGTCTCAGCCACTAGAGAAGAAAAGAGAGAAATAGAGGATTTGATGAGCAACGGATTTTTTCTTATTTTGGTTTTTCTTTATTAACTTCTTCTTCTTCTTTTTTAACCAATAAGGCCACAACGAGATCGTATCTTATGGTTTTTGCAAATTAGATTTTCCCAAGTCACGTCAATCAATTTATAATAAGTTAATATTACATCAAATTTCTGGCCACACAAATTGCCAGTAGCACTCAAATGAATACCATACAAAAATTATGATATTTTATACTATCCTATTCTCCAATTTGAAAAGAGAAACAATCCATCCGACAAAAGATTCTAGAGCACGCGTTCTTCAAGCAATTCAACGGTCACTCTATTATGGTTATGCCATGAGAGTTAGTGGAACGAATAACTCACCGCACCCTTGGGGATTTTTTGAGATCCATGCTATACAATTCTTTTAAGGATGGTTAGAATCTTTTGAGATCCATGCTATACAATTCTTTTAAGGATGGTTAGAATCTTTTTCGAATATAAATCTGATTTGTCTGTTGACTCACCAATGCTTCCGTTCCGCGCATTCACCAACATTCGATGAACGTGTCTTGTTTTTTACCAAGAAGACATGTGACAATTTAGCATAATACACTATGTTGACCACATGTCAAGCAAAATTAAGAACTATAGCCGTTCCACTAAAAAAATGCAAAATCCCATGCAGCTTATGCATCGTGATAGAATCTCTCTTTACCACGGGCATATGAGAAGATTCCTTTCCTTGGCGACAAAAGCATTTCTCAGAGATTCAATTGTACAATTTCCGGCATAAGTCTTGGAATGGTTTCTTACCTTTAGGAAGAGCAAAAGCTTTAACAGGGAAGACAATCGAGACTGAGTATCTTCCTAGCCAGGAATATCCTCAAAGCTTCCACAACATTTTCAGGCCTGAGAAACATGGCAACTGTTGAAACTAAACAATCGAAAAATGAAAGGCTAGAACTAAGAGCGCCGTAAGTACTCCGGGAAGCCTACCAATCTTCTCTTGGCATATGACCCTCACCCTCCATCACCTTAAGTTCGATCATTGAAGGGTTTCCCTTTTGGAATTCTGTGGTTACTGATTGTGGCGAATACTCTTCCGATACACCCCATGCGAGTAATATGGTTTTATGCCAGCTATGAGTGGAAAAAGGAAGCAATATAAGCAGAGATAAAATATAATTTCATACGGAACTTGCTTGCAATTTGTTATCTTAGACAAAAAGCAAGAAGCAATTTGAGTTGTTGTTTCTCTTAAATTATGTCTCGAGTTTGAGCCATGTACGAAACTCCAACTAAATTGGATGATGTGGATTGGAATTATTGACCGAATCCTTGAGTAGTTAAAGTTCTTTTGGTTGTTAGAAATATCTATCCAAGATTTGACCATGACTTTGATTGCCTATTCTGGTTTGAGTTTCCCTAGCCTAATAATTTTTGAGTTATTGTGAGAATAACAACTTATTATGAATCATAAATTCATAAGAGAGTAGACCCAATAATTTATAGTTATTTTTTTTTTTTGTTCGTGAATAGGCTATTATTCTCATAGTAGATTAAAAAGTATTGCCCAATCATTCCTCTTCTGATATTTTAAGATATTTCAAAGACAAAAAAGATGTAGGTGAACATGTCATCTAAAATCCAAACAAGGAAAAGGTGAATTTAAAAATCCGGTAGGTTCCAATCCAAAAGTAAGTCCCTGTCAGATAAAGGGGAAGGAAACGAGAATTTGCTCTTAGTTCTCCTCTTTCCTGGAAAAAGCAGCAGCCGCACATGGGAAAAAACGAGAAAGGAGGCAAGCGTGCGTTCTTTCAAGAAACAGAACCGCGCGAAGAAGAAGAAAAGAACAACGCACCACGTCCTTGGTTTTCGGCCGCACCAACATCAACACGATGATTTTGTGTTGTGAATTTTTTCGTCCTAATTTTGTTTGCTTCAGACTTACTTGCCAGAAAGTATATCCAAGTGAAGCAAAGTAATCATCTACGATTACTAGGCAATATTTTTTTCCACCATTACCTTGAGTTATGATTGGTCCAAAAAGGTTCATATGAAGAAGCTGCAGAACTCTATTGGTAGAGACTTGATTCACAGGTTTGAAAGAACTTCTGACTTGTTTTCCTAAGACACAAGGAGTGCATAACTTATTCTTCTGGTAAACCAGATTAGGAAGTCCTCAAACAAGCTTCTAAGAAGAAATCTTGGCAATCTGTTTCATGTTAACATGACCAAGCTTTCGATGCCACAGACTTGCTTCATCTTGAATAGAAATAAGACACTGATAACTTTCTGGGTTTACATCCATAAGGTATATGTTGCTATGCCTTCATCTAGTAAAAGATTGAGAGAAGTTTTGACTTGTTCCAGAACAAATGCCTTCTTGAAAGTTTATTCTGAAACCAGTATCGCAAATCTGATTTATGCTCAACAAATTGTAGTTCGAACCTTCCAACAAGGAAACATTATTGATAGTTAGGCTTCCAATCTTCACAGTTCCATATCCTGCAATTTTTCCTTTACTGTTTCCTCCAAAAGACATTTTACCACCATTTAGTCTAACAAACTTTATGAAGCAACTTGAGTCTCCTATCATATGCCTTGAACAGCCACTATCTAAATACCATTTGATTTTTTTTTAATAGTGACTTGTAATCAAAAGAAAAACTCAAATTTTCTTTGGTACCCAGATTTTCTTGGGTCAAGGAGAGTTAGTATTAAAAACAGTCTTAGCCTAGTCCTTCTTAACTGGTCTCCAAACCTTGGGATATTCTTTCTCGAAATGTTCTGAGTTGTTACACTTTGAACATCTGAGTGCACTTCGGCCAACAGGTTTTACAAAAACTTTTTGAAAATGATTTTTGTAAAATGTCTTTGTAGGTCTTTGTTTAATTCTTTTTTTTTTTACTTTGGGAAAATCAATTAAAGGAACACTTTTTGAAGTCATACCCAAACCGGATTTATTAAAGTAGGGTATTTGAGCTAAAAGAATTTTCTCCAATTTTTCATATCCTTTTGAAAATCTTTTTGTAATGTTTGAAATATCTCTTTTCAAAATAGTATTTTTCGTTGAAAGAGAATCATAATTTTCTTTCAAATTATCAAAACTTGTTTTCAGACTTTCAAATTTTTCTTTCCAAGAAACTTTTTGTTGCCTGAACTTAGAATTTTCCTTTTTTAGTTATGAAATCCTTTTAAGAGAGGATTTAAGACTGAGACAGAGTTCATCTATGTATTTAAAGACTTTGACGGGAATTTTTAAATCACTAACCTCAATTTCTTTGTTAGAGTCTAAATCAAAATATGTTTATGATTTTGAGTCTAATTCGGAATGAGCTATTAGACATATGTTAGCATATTCTTCTTCGTTTTCCTCACACGTGGTGTCACTCCAAGTTTCAGCTTTCACAGCCTTTTTGTATTTCTCAGTTTTTCTTTTCTTCTTCTTCACCAGGACGACAGTTAGGTATGATATGCCTATTTTTCTTGCATTAGAAGCATATAACATCCTTGCTAGATTCATTGTCTTTTGTTGGTTTCTTCTGGAAATTTTGCGAGCTCTACTTCTTACAGTTGAATCTTCTTCCCTTTCTATTCAGCTTTCTGAATTTCTTGATCATAAGCGCCGGCTCCTCATCGTCCATATCATCATCTTAATCTGTTTCATCATAATCAATGTTAGACTTTAAAGCAATTGACTTCTTACCTTTAGGATCTTCTTCATCATTTATTTGCTCAACTTCGTATGACTGAAGCGTGCCTACTAGTTCATCAACTGATAGAGGCATGATTCTCTGAGTTTCTCTAATTGAAGTCTTCACATGATTCTAATCTTTTGAAAGCCCACGCAATAGTTTGTTGACTTTCATTGGTCCTGAGATTGGCTGACCTTGATACGCCAGGCTATTTACAATCTTTGTAAAGCAACTGAACATATTAGTTATAAATTCTTCAGGCTTCATTCTGAAGACTTCATACTATCCAAGCATAATGTTTATTTTGGTTTCCTTCACACGGTCAGTCCCTTCGTAGGTAACATGTAATTTGTTCCAAACTTCTTTTGTTGTTTCATAAGAAGAAATTCAGTTATATTCAGTAGATAACTTTAGCGTCAAGAGCTTGTCTCTTGATAATTTCAGCTTGTGTTGTCTCGTCATCATCAACAACTTTTTTTCCTTTGTCAGAGGTTGATGATGCTTTAGGATTAATCCTTTTTTCAACAACATCCCACTCTAGGGGATCTCTCGATTTTATAATGGTTCGGCTTAAATCAATCATACGTCCACTCGCCCACACTGACAGCCTCCTGGTTGGATTCCACTATGAATCAAAAGAGAATTTAAAATCTTACTGTCACACCCCGAACCTCGAGCGTGCCAACATTCCCAGGTAGTGTCGCCGACCCCATTCAATTATTATGTGCATGCGGAACGTATTATAAAACCCTCCGACAATGAAATACGAGACAGAAAAGCAAGAAGCAATTTCACAATCAATCACATACATAAACCAACGGAGCTTACAAACAGAAGTCTACAACCAAAAGTCTACAAAAGGCCAGCTTATAAAAAGGGACCATCCCACGACCTACAAGTTGTACATGATCACCAATCTTTCAACTTCACCTCTGTAACTCCACAAGGCCAACTATAACAAACTGGTCGCTCCGTCCACAAGGGACCTGAAAATGTAAGCCCACAACGGGGTGAGACATTATCTCAACAAGTTCACCCCCCTAAACCACTATTAGAAAGAAAATACACCCAAGGATGGCTTAGCCACACCATCACAAACAATGAGACTCACCTTTGCCTCAATTTCCTCTCTGTAGGTTAGTACAGTTCATATCACTCAATCACATGCAATAATAAGAATTTTAAACAACCGGAACGCAATCACTTTCATATAAACAATCACATGGGTCATGATTATAAGACTAAATCATTATGACACGTCCCATATTGCGCCACACAATTCCGTCCCATAATCCAACACATCAAATCATTCAGCATGCGTTCCAATTGTTATTCACTATCATTCAAGGGCATAGCTTACTCGCAGTTCGACTATCTACTGACATTAATGCTAGGCATCGCCTCCTCCCATGGAGCGCGGCTTCTCACTACGTCGATGGCGTTCCCGAAGGAGTATAGGCCCGGAATCAACTGCGACCCAAGCCCGTTATGTGGGGCCTCCCATAAAGGGGCAAATTCAGCTCAGCAGCTCATGACAATTCCTCTTAATTATCACACAACAATTCATACTCAGCCCAAGGCACTTTGCATTTCACTCAAGGCTTCCATTAAAATAATAATCCATAAAATCCAATTTCGGAATGAAACCCGACACCCGGGGTTTTTCTGAATAAATCCATATTTTTCACAATCCACTCTCAATCTATAATATCCAACCATCAATTTCAAAATCTCAATGCATAGCAGCGATCGGCGCAAAATTCGAGAATTTAAGGTCCCAAAATAATTTTCGAATTTATTAAATAATTAAATTATTCTGAAAATTAATAAACAATAATATTTTAATAATTTCGAATAATAATATATTATTAAATTATTAAATAATTTCGAATATTTATTTAGCCAAAAATAATTCATTTAAGTCAAATCAAGACTTATATTAATATAAACATACACTTAACCCTAATTAATCATATTTTAAACTAACCACACCCCTTAATCTAATCCACACCTAATTAAACTAATCTAACAACCTAAGCTTACTTATCTTAAACTAAGAACACTCTAAGCATCATTAACCCTCTAATAAAGGTTTAGGAGGCTAAACTCATCGGAATCGCTTCGTTGAGTCCTCGGCGAAGACAACGACGAGGTGGTCGGAAAGCCTCATCGGGGTGGCGCCAAACAAGGACCAAAAGGCGCCTAAAACAGGCCTCGAAGATCCAGACTTGAGTTGGAACTCCGATGGCTGACCTTAGCCGAATGGAGGGTGCTCGACAGCCGGTTGTGCGCGGGACCGATGGAGACGGGCAGCGGTAGCTCGGGTGACGACTGACGATGGCTTCGGCGGTCTTGGCTGGCTCCAATGGTGGCTGGCGAACGGCGAGTAGAGGCTGGTGACTCTGGACGACGATGCTAGGTGGATGACTGAGTTGGACGCGTGAGCAACAAGGAACGATGGTTGCGGGCGAAGGAGAAGCAGCATCGGCGACGAGTTGACTTCGACGGTGGCTTCGGCAGCCTTGGTGACGAAGACAGCAGCTAGACGATGAAGGACGACGGTGCTAGAGGCTCGAGCGGAGACGGCGAGATAGCTGGCTAGCGAGCGCGCGCGCGGATGGGTGGCGACGGCGATGGCGACGATGACGAGCGGTGGCATCGAGTGGACGAAGGAGGCGGCATCAGGGCTGGTTGGTTCCACTCGCACTTCTCTCTCTCTCTCCTTCCAATTCAAAAAGCCAAAGACCAAGGAAGAAGATGATGGTGATTGGTTGAAGTGAAGTCCCACCTTTTTTTTAGAGCAAATCCACACCCTCCACTTGTCAAGATCTCCTTCACTTGGCGCCAACCGCCATGACATCACATAAGGTCATCTTCCACTAACTCAAATCTCCCACCATAATCTTCAATGGGTCCAATTTCTTCCTCCGCCGTGGCATACGAATTTTGCAAATCTTGTACACCATAATTTTCAATTCCATTCAATTCTCTTCCAATTGAGTCCAATTGAAGTCCATAAATTAATCCAATGTTCCTATAAGATTTGTGACACAATAGGACTTCCAATTTCTGATTTCAATCTCAATTTCATAGTTAATTTCACTTTGACACGATACTAGCGCGTCCTAACTTACCGAGTAGCTTTTAGAAATTTTCATGCATTTGACCTGTGGTTGATCATTTTTAAGCCACAATGTACATCTTTGACTCATTGGCGACTCAGAGAAAAGAACTATACGCGCGATACCAAAATGACACGGGGTACCAAAATGACAGAAAGGTCGGTCTAGTGCCGATCGATAAGAATTGTGTGATCTGGTAGGATCACCCACACTTGATCACATGCCTTGGTTGAGTCGACCTATCTCCGGTCTCTAATCGATTTTTAATTGTGCCGTAATGACCCTTGTAGATTAGCTCGGTTGAAAGGTCACTTCCTAGTCAAATTCTCGAGTCTAATGCATTAGAATCTCTTAATGGCTTCACTTGATAGACTAGTATTCTCATGAGTGGCCAACTCGAGAAAAGAACTATACGCGCGAGATGAAATGCCCATCTCATTTCACTAAAAATAGAATTGGAAAATCAGAATGTCACAACTCTTCCCCTCTTATAAAAATTTCATCATCGAAATTTAAAACATTAAAATTCTTCTTAAAAATGGTGGGGTATTGTCATCTCATCAATTCTGCTCCTTCATTCTACTTTGTATTGCTATCCAACACTCTCGGTGTCAACGAATCACTGCCAATATGTCCGAGTAATTCTTGTCCAATTTTACAAAAATGAAAGTTGCAAAAATTTGGTTTTTCTTCTTCTTCTTTTTATTTTTCTTTTCTTTTTCTTTCCACCCGGCTAATTGCCGCTTCGAGGATTCGAACCCTCGATTTCGGACCAGTGAACTTTTTTCCTAGGTACCACTCGGCTAGAGGTGCCGACGGTGCTCCAAATTGCTTTCTTTTTCCATTTAAAACCAAACTTCTTATTTGATCCCAAACTTGAAATATTCCATCATTTAAATAGTTTCGACTCTCCCTTCTTAACAATTTGAGATGTCCCTATCCTAGGCGACATCCTAGGAAGAACATGATTCCCTACCCGAAAATTCAAAGGTTTTCGACGCTTAACTGTGTAAATTTTATGGCAGCTCTGAGCAGTCCTTAATCTGTCGTTGATATTTGCAACTGCGCCCACTGACTGCTGAACTGACTCTGAACTGTGACCTTTCATTCTCTGACCTCAACTCAACAACTGAAGTTTTGTACACTTTTCTCGGCACTAACTCAAAAGGAACTATCTGATTGATCTACTGAAATTGGGAATCTCCGGTTTAGACCTGAATTAACTCTGACACTGACACTCTAAGTATATGAACCTTTTTGACGCACCTACAATTATGCATGCTTAATCAAATCAAGATCCTTCCGCATAGCCACAAGGTGATCTGATTCCATTCATCTATTAATTATTGCCCAAAAAGAAATTATTAATACACTGACTCCTTGGTAAACTTGTCACAAAAATCCATTGTGACGTGTTCCCACTTCCTCATAGAGATATCGAGATATTACAAAGGTCCTCTCGAATTGCAAAACCGTGCTTTCTCTTACTAGCACATGTAACACTTGCAATTTGTCAATGATATTTGATTTCATACCGATCTACCAATCCTGTTGAAGCTGATTCTCACTCATCTTCGTACTGTCTAGATAATGTTGAAGTTGCTACAACAAGCTTCGGATAAGATCTCTTCTTTAAATCCTTGTATCATTACGTACACCCAATCGTCCTCGGAACCTTAGCATTCCGTTCTCAGAAATCTGAAAATTAGTTTTCCTCTTTTTCGTATTCTCTTATATAATTTTCTAATTTTCTGAATCTGTCCACATAAGCGTCTTGATTCTGATCTGCACTCCCAGCTCAATTCTAAGGGTGGCCATAAGATTCAAAAGGTGGCCTATCTTAGATTTGAAAACCGAATTTCGAACTTTCTCAAGTAAAATCTAATCCTTGAATACCAACTATGCAACTAAGGACTCTCGACTCAGCGCATCAACGACCTTATTCACCTTTCTAGGGTGATGTAAAATATCACAGTAAAAATCTTTAGGAATTCCATCTAGCAACGCTGTCTCATTTTCAACTCCTTATGAGAGAATACGTACTTGAGACTTTGATGGTCATTGAAGATCTGTAATCTTTCTCTATACCGATAATGCCTCTAAAATTTTAGAACGAGCATAACTACTGCAAGTTCTAAGTCATGCGTCAGGTAAATCCGTTCATGAGGTCTCAATCGACGGGACACGTATGCAACAACTCTACCATGTTGCATTAGCATGCAACCTAGTCCTCTAAATGGTACATCACTGTAGATCTCGCATCCTCCAGGACCAGATGGAACGATAAGCACATGTGCGGTAGTAAGCCTCTTCTTAAGCTCTTTAAAACTACACTTCCACTTGTCTGTCCACACGAACTTCTCTTCCTTCATTAGTAGTCGAGTCAATGACGAATCTAAGGCTAAAAACCCTTCCACAAACCTTCTATAATAACCTATTAAAACCTAGAAAACTTATGATTTTTGTCACTGTCGTCGATCTTGGCCAGTTAATCACTACTTCGATCTTGGCAGGGTCCACGAAGATTTCTTCGCTTGAAATCATGTGATCTAGGAGTGCAACACGAGTCATCCAAAACTCGCATTTGCTAAACTTAGTGTAAAATTCAAAAGTCCTCAAGGTCTGAAGTATCATCCTCTAATGTCTCTTGTGCTCCTCAGCACTCTTCGAACACACCAGGATAACGTCAATGAACACGATCACAAAACTAATCTAAGTACCCAATAAACACTCTGTTCATCAGACCCAAACAAACAGTTGTGGTGTCCGTCAAACCACACGGCATTAAAGTGAACTCATAACTATCGTATCGAGTGCGAGATGCTAACTTCGGTATGTCTTTCTTCCTAATCCTCAATTGATGATACCTTGACCTCAAGTCGATCTTGGAGAATATCGATGTACAAATGCAACAAACCAACTTTTTTCTTCACGAATAGAATTGGTGCTCCCCAAAGTGATGCATTGGAATGTATGAATCCCTTATCCAACAATTCCTACATCTGCACTTTCAGTTCTTTTAACTCGGGTAACACCATCCGGTAAGGAGCCTTAGGGACTGGCTCTATTTCGTGTGCTAATTCAATCACGCACTCTATTTCTCTTTTTGACAGCAAACCTGGCAATTCTTCAGGAAGTACCTTAGAAAACTTCTGTACCACGATTATGTTCTCCATATTCGGCTCCTCAACTGACGCATCCATTACAGTTGCCATATAGATTTGGTAACCAACAACTAAAACCAGGTCATCTTCAGTGACAAATAACAAGGATCGAAGTTCCTCTTCGACTTTCAATAATTCAAAACTTTTGCATGCTAACTGAACAAACTAAATTATATCACTACCACGATTCAAAACAGCAAAAAGCCCCTTGAGACAAACCCTTTTATAAATGACTTCCAAGTCATACTTAAGCAAACCCTTTAAGTACAACTATAGTCAGATATTCATCTTTCTATTACTTTATTACCACAACGAAAATCCTACAACCTTCATTGAAAATTCTGCTGCACTACTCTGATAAAAACATCTCAAAAACATTCTTCCCTTGATCGATGTATGGTTGGCCCATTTATGCTCTTCTAGCCATCCTAATGGTGTCCTATCTGCAGTAATGGTACTTACACTCTCCTGGACTTACGTGGATAGTTCCTAACCTGATGGCCATGCTGGCCACATTCAAAGCATGCTCCCGTTGAATCGGGACACTGGGTTGATTCATGCTTCCTTCCATAAACTCGGCACATGATTGGTGAGTTCTCTACCTCCTATCGAGTGACAGCATGTATCCTTCCTTGCACTAGGGTCTGTTCCAAGTACCTCACTTAATGTACTGAAGCATGTTTCCTCCGTTCTGTCTTATCAACGGCGGTGACAGAAACAGCCGTGGTTCCATCTGTCTATACAGACAATCTTTGATTAGATGACCTTACTGGCGACACTTGTAATTTCCCTCTTACAGCATGGAAAAGATCCACATCTTTTCTTATAGACACGACACACATCGATCGAGTTGGGCACTGAATTTCCAGTTCTACTATTCCGGTTGGGTGAAATGGGGTACCTTTCTTCTGACATCGACCTTTCCCCCAATCGATTTACATCTCTACCTAAACTAAACCTTGACTCAAATACAGTGGCTTGTTCCCCAATCATGACTCCAGTTTGGGCCTCAACAGGCGCGGTAATAACAACAGTTACAACATTAGCGGCGATAGCTACAACGGCAACAACGGCGGTTCAGTCCTAAGTTTACTGGCTCGACAAGTTCCCAAAGAACACTAGCGCCTAAACGATCTCATCAAATCTAGGATCACTCGGTGTTGCTATACTAGTACCGGCCTACAACGGTACTCTTACACTCGTGCTGGTCTAAGCCTGCGCTTTGCCTCGAGCACCGATTCTTGTCAGCATCCTACCTCGAGGTACAGGTCCTATCGACTTCCTCCAAAGAGTTCTCCACTCCTGGTCACTCATGTTACATGATCTTTATAGACACTCGTTTTCCAATTCCAACATCAGGTTAGAATTTGAGTGACCCCACAAACACACTACCAAACAGCTATCAACCACATGCATTAGCATATTAAAAACCTTTCCTACTAACTATTCCATGACTCCTCGCACCCTACGCTATCAACCACATGCATCAGCATATTAAAAACCTTTTCTACTAACTATTCCATGACTCCTCGCACCCTACCCCTCCATACTCAGACTAGGCTCTGATACCATTTAAACGGGGATGTCACGCCCCGAACCTCGAGCGCGCCAACATCCCACCATGGTCATTCAAATGCGACATTCCCAAGTAGTGTCGCCGACCCCATTCATTTATTATGCGCATGCAAAACGTATTATAAAACCCTTGACAATGAAATACGGGATAGAAAAACAGAAAGCAATTTCACAATCAATCACATACACCAACGGAGCTTATAAACAGAGGTCAAAAACCAAAAGTCTACAAAAGGTCAGCTTATAAAAAGGGACCATCCTACGACCTACAAGTTGTACACGATCACCAATCATTCAACTTCACCTCTGTAACTCCACAAGGCCAACCATAACGAACTGGTTGCTCCGTCCACAAGGGACCTAAAAATGTAAGCCCACAATAGGGTGAGACATTGTCTCAGCAAGTTTACCCCCCCTAAACCCCTATTAGAAAGAAAATACACCCAAGGATGACCTAGCCACACCATCACAAACAATGAGACTCACCTTTGCCTCAATTTCCTCCCTGCAGGTTAGCATAGTTCGTATCACTCAATCATGTGCAATAATAAGAATTTTAAACAATCGGAACGCAATCACTTTCATATAAACAATCACAGAGGTCATGATTATAAGACTAAATCGTTATGACACGTCCCATACCGTGCCACACAATTCCGCCCCACAATCTGACACATTAAATCATTCAGCATGTGTTCCAATTGTTATTCATTGCTGTGACATCCCGATTTTCCAATTCTGGTTTCAATTAAATAAGTCGGGCATTTCATCTTCGCGTCTATATCTTTCTTCTCTGAGTTGGCCACTCATGAGATAACTAGTCTATCAGGTGAAGCCGTTAAGGAATCTAACCGCAATAGACTTGAGAATTCGACCATGAATCGGCTACTCGACCGTATTAATCTGCAAAGATCATTACGACATTGTCAGAATCGAACAGAGATCAGTAATAGGTCGATTCGACTGAGATATGTGATTAGAGTGTGGGTGATTCCACCTCGATCGCAATATCCTCGTCGACCGGCACTAGACCGATTCTTCGTCGTTTTGGGTACCCCGTGTCCGTAATCGAAACCTCGAGATTTCTACGACAATCAAGAGTCGCCAAGGTGTCGAAGATAAACTTTGTGGCTTGAGAATAATCAACCACAGGTCAATTGCACAGAAAATTCCTAAAAGCTACCCGGTAGATTAGGACGCGCTAAAGTCGCGCCAGATTGAATTTAACCGTGAAATTGAACCCGATTACAGAAATTGGAAGTTCTATCAAGTCACAATTCATTTTAGGAACGTCGACTCATCCTCAGAAGATTTTTCTACAAACCGAGATTTTTGGCGGAAAAGCAAAGTAATGCCGTTTTTGTTCGGGATTGTCAGAGGGCTGTTTTTAATCGAATCTTCGGGATGCAAGTTGGATCATTTGACGGGGAAATGTCATGAGAAGGCCGAGGACACATGGGTTGATTTATTTGAGCTTCAATTGAGCTTCAATTGATTGGAATTAAGAGAGAATTGAATGGATTGAATGGGGGAATGTCTAAAATTCGTAGCTCCCATGGCACACCACATTTTGCACCTATTGCCAAGCTTGTAGAGGAAGATTGGAGGAGAGAGAGTGGCTGAGGTCATGTGGTGTCATGGTGGGGGCAAAGCCAATGAGAAGATGGCAAGTGTTGAGCTCTAGAGAGCCCAAGGAAACCCCCACTCTTAAGCAGCTTCTTCTCTAAGGCTTTCTCCATTGTTGTTGAAGGAGAGAAGCTCAGCAAAAACCAGAGGAACCGAGCAGCATCAGCCTCCACCGTCGCATGCCCATCGGACCCCATTTCCTCCTCTGTTTTCCCTCGTTCCGGTTCTGCTCCAGCCGACCTTTCGCCAAAGATCCGAGTAAAACGTTAACTTCCCGGTTGAATCAGCGAACGAGCCACCCATCGCCGCGAAGACGACATCCAGCCCGTTCCGGAGCACCTCACAGATCGCCGGAACGATTCTCCGGTCGTCCCGTACGGCCACCCGAAGACGCCGCTCGCCGGACCGTCTGGACTCGCCTGGTTCCGCCTGTTTCGCCCGTTTCGCGGTTTTCAGCCATTTTCTCCCCATTTCTACCCTACCTCCACCCATACCAACCACCAGCAAGATCCCCTTGACCCCCGGGAGCCGCCGGTTTCCAACCACCCACTTGCCGGAGCTCCGATCGGCCCGTTTCGCCGTTGAAGTTGCTGGTTTCTTCTCGCCAGTTCAGCCCGGATCAGCGCGAAAACCGAAAGCCGCGAGGTCTTCGAGGCCCGTTTTCAGTGTCTTCCCGGCCTCCGTTGGTGTCGCCGCTTTGGGGTTTATCGACCGCCTTGGTGTCATGGTCGCCGTGAACTCACCGGCGCGTAAAACCGGTGAGTTTATCCTCTAATTCTTGCTTAGTGAGTTAATGACGCTTAAGGGGTGTTTAGATTAGTCTCGATTAGGTTTATGTGATTAAATTAGATTATTTTAATGTAAATTGGATTAGTTTAATGGATGTTTAATTAGGGCTAATTGTATGATTAAATTAGTGTAATCTTGTTTAAGCCCTAATTAATTATTTCGAATTTTTAAATATTATTTTATTAAATTATATTATTATAATATAATATTTAATTATTTAATTTTCGGAATTAAATTTAATTATTTAATATTTTCGAAAATTATCTTTGGGATGGCGGTCGTTAGAATTTCATACGATCGCAAAGAAGTGCGGTCGGTTTGTGTTAATTGTATGTTTAAATTGAGAAATTGAGTGATTGATGATTATGGTGAATAATTCCAAAAGTGTGGAATTGTGTGAAATTCATGAAGTTGTGGTATTTAACTTGAAAATACCCGGTGTTAGCTTTTAGCACCGTAATTGGTTTGTATGACCAGTTTGAATCGATTGGATTGATTGATTGATTGATTGAATTGAGGTATGAGTTGGTTTATTATTGAATTATCAGCTTTGGCGAGCAATTTGTTTATATATGTATCACCTTGTGTGAGCATCATTGTCGGCTTGTGTGAGCACTTTGTATGTCGGCTTGTGAGAGCAATGATCATTTATCGCTTGTGAGAGCAATGATCGTTTATCACTGTGAGAGCAACGATCCATATATCAGCTTGTGCGAGCTATCATCTATGTATATATCAGCTTGTGCGAGCTACCATCTATATCAGCTTGTGAGAGCATTGCATCCATTTCAGCTTGTGCGAGCCGTAATTGTATTGATGGATGAATAGATGGTATGGTTTAATAGATGATATGAATTGATAGATGTGTGGATCGTATGATATCAATTGGATTGATTGAATTGATAGACCGATGGGTATGTCGGTAGTTTCAGCTTGTGCGAGTATTGTTTGAATATAAATTGTATTGACGTGCGGAAAGGGACTGAGCCGAGGTAAGCCCTCTATCCTATTTGTGTGGCTAGAGCGCCCTGAGGCGTATTTTCTTCCTAATTGAGTTTTAGATGGTAGGACTCGCGAGACGTAGTCTCATCCCGGTTGTGGGATAATATTTTAGGTCCCTAGATGACGGTCGTGGAGGACCGGAAGTCCTGAGTTCGAAGGTGGAGGCCGAAGAATCGCGAACGTGTCGACAAGTTGGTCATAGGACAGTTCCTAGTTGTTGAGCCTATCTATTTTGTAGACCATCCAAGTGTTGTATATAAACCTATGTGTTTATAAGAAAGCTTGTTTGGTTGTGATTGATTGCCTGCTTTTCTATCCCAAGTTAGATGTTGTCAATGGATTTGTTTCACTTTCGCATGTGCAATAAAAATTGAATGGGTCGGCGACGTGTCCTGGGAAGTCGCATTTGTATTGACTAGAGTGGGATGTTCGCGCGCTCGGAGGATCGGGGCGTGACAATTGCCACTCAAGGGCATAGCCTACTCGCAATTCGACTATCTACTGACATTAATGCTAGGCATCGCCTCCCCGCATGGAGCGCGGCTTCGTCACTACGTCGATGGCGTTCCCAAATGAGTATAGGCCCAGAATCAACTGCGACCCAAGCCCGTTGCATGGGGCCTCCCATAAAGGGGCAAATTCAGCTCAACAGTTCATGACAATTCCTCTTAATTATCACACAACAATTCATATTCAGCCAAAGGCACTTTGCATTTCACTCAAGGATTCCATTAAAATAATAATCCATAAAATCGAATTTCGAAGTCAAACCCGACACCCGAGGTTTTTGTGAATAAATCCATATTTTTCACAATCTACTCTCAATTTATAATATCCAACCATCAATTTCAAAATCTGAATGCACATCAATAATCATCGCGAAATTCTGAGAATTTAAGGTCCCAAAATAATTTTCGGAATTTATTAATAATCAAATTTATTCCAAAAATTAATAAATAATAATATTTTAATAATTTCGAATAATAATATATTATTAAATTATTAAATAATTTTGAAATATTTATTTAATAAAAAATAATTCATTTAAGTCAAATCAAGACTTATATTAATATAAACATACACTTAACTCTAATTAATCATATTTTAAACTAACCACATCCCTTAATCTAATCCACACCTAATTAAACTAATCTAACAACCTAAGCTTACTTGGCTTAAACTAAGAACACCCCAAGCATCATTAACTCTCTAATCAAGGTTTATGAGGCTAAACTCACCGGAATCGCTTTCCAATGAGTCCCTGGCGAGGTGGTCGGAAAACCTCCTCAGGGTGGCACCAAACAAGGACCGAAAGGTGCCTAAAATGGCCCTCGAAGATCCGGACTTAAGTTGGAACTCTGGTGGCTGACCTTGGCCGAATGGAGGGTGCTCGGTGGCCGGTTATGTGTGGGACTGGCGGAGACAGGCAGCGGCAGCTCAGGTGACGACTGACGGTGGCTCCGGTGGTCTTGGCGGCTCCAATGGTGGCTGGTGAACGGCGAGCAGCGGCTAGTGACTCCGGACGACGACGCTAGGCGACGGCCGGCTGGGACGCGTGAGCAACGAGGAATGACGGTTGCGGGCGAAGGAGAAGCAGCATTGGCGACGAGCTGACTTCGACAGTGGCTCTGGCAACCTTGGCGACGGCGACAGCAGCTGGACGACGAAGGATGACGGTGCTAGAGGCTCGAGTGGAGACGGCGCGACGGCTGGTCGACGAGCGCGCGCGCGGGCCTTCGCGCGCGGACGGGTGGCGATGGCGATGGCGACGAGCGGTGGCATCGAGCGAGCGAAGGAGGCGACATCGGGGCTAGTTGGTTCCGCTTGCACTTCTCTCTGTCTCCTTCTAATTCAAAAAGCCAAAGACCAAGGAAGAAGATGATGGTGATTGGTTGAAGTGAAGTCCCACCTTTTTTTAGAGCAAATCCACACCCTCCACTTGTCAAGTTCTCCTTCACTTTGGCCCCAACCACCATGAAATCACATAAGGTAATCTTCCACTAACTCAAATCTCCCACAACAATCTTCCCTGGGTCCAATTTCTTCCTCCGCCATGGCATACGAATTTTGCAAATCTTGTACACCACAATCTTCAATTCCATTCAATTCTCTTCCAATTGAGTCCAATTGAAGTCCATAAATTAATCCGATGTTCCTATAAGATTTGTGACACAATTCCAATTTCTGATTTCAATCTCAATTTCACGGTTAATTTCACTCTGGCACGATACTAGCGCATCCTAACCTACCGGGTAGCTTTTAGAAATTTTCATGTATTTGACTCGTGGTTGATCATTTTCAAGCGACAATGTACATCTTTGACACATTGTGTCACGCTCATGCCTCGACCCTCGGGCACGCGCCCATCCCTTAGCTTGGTCGATTTTAAAGTGCGATATTCCAGGACTAAGTATTGCTAACCATTTGTTTTGATTATGCATGCGGAAGCAGTTATGAATCCCCAGACAATAAAACAATGGGATAGAAAAGCAGGCCATATTTTTCTTATTGAAATGCACAACCACACTTTTATTAACAGCACAACTCATAGTATATTTACAATGCTATTTACAGCAAACAAGTCTCACACCTATCGACACTAAGACAAGGTCCACAAAAGGGATGGGATCTCAATCCACATCCGGGTTGTACTCAAGGTCCCTCTCTGGATCATATTTTTCTTCAAAAGCCTTTCTCCTCCTCGGGTTCCTCCTCCTAGGCTCCTCCTCAGGGTCCGAAATGGTTATTCAATAACCAATGAGACCACGTCTTAGCGAGTTCTACCCCTTAAGACTCAATTAGTAAACCAATACACTACTCGGTTGCCTAAGCACAGCATGAGTAAGAGGACTTACCTTGGCCTCAGATTCCATCTGCATATTAATATAGTTCAATAGGTACTCCAACAATCACATCACCGATCGAAGCATCGATCAAATTGACCTAGTCGATTTCATGTCAGTCGGACCATTTCTAGGTCATTCATCCCACACCAAGCAATTCCTTAGATTTAGTTGATTTACGATCCCACTCGGCCATTTCCAGATTCAATGGCTTTACGGTCCCACCCAACCCTTTCCAGATCTAGTGGCTTTATGGTCCCACCCGACCCTTTCGAGATCTAGTGGCTTTACGGTCCCACCCGACCCTTTCAAGATCTAATTTAGGAATGAATCTTAAAATCACTCATAAATTTCTTTAGCACCAAATAAAGCTTAAATAAATAAACGGACTGCACCACGACGATCAGCACGAAATTCTGATCACCGGCCATCCCAATTGAATTTCCGGAAAAATAAATAATTAAATAATTAATTTCGAAAATTAAATAAATAATTATAAAAATCCAATTTAGGCCCGTAATGCTGAATTGGACATTGAGACCGAATTGGACATTGAGACGAGCTCGGAAAATTACCGAGACTCGTTCAATAAATAACATGGCATGCCTACTTGCTAATGTCTATTTCTAACCACCTAACATGCATCATTAACTCTCTAATTTAATTTATCTAAATTAATCTAACCGCCTAATTGCATTTAATTAAATCTAACCAACCCTAAGTATAATTAACAAACTAAGAAAGCATTAGTGAGTAAAACTCACTCGGTAAAAGTGGAGATCGAATCACCGTGATGGCGGCCGAAATCGGGCTTTCGACAACATCGGCGGGCTTGGACCGGGCCTTAAGCTTGGCCCAACAAATCTCAGCCCAACTGAGATTTGTTCTTTCTTTGGGCTGGATCCAAGTTGGGTTGGGCCTGCTGCGAAGATAGGCTTCAAAAATTGGGCTTGAAGACTGCAATTGCTGAAAATGGGCTTGAAATAAAGCTGAACTGGGCCTGACTTTGTTGGGCCCGAAAGACTGAAATTGTTGGGCTGAATTCTGGCCTAATTTGCGGCCCAAAAGAAATTCATTGGGCTGGAATTTGGGCCAAGATGCCACATGGAGCTAGGCTCGTGAAGGAGCTTCGGTGGACTGCTAGGCTCGAATTGCTGGGCTCGATCCACGGTTGGCTTCGTTGGCGTCATGCGTGGGAGGCACGAGCTGAAGAAGACGCGGCGAAGAATGGAGCTGCTTCGGTGGTGGAGGCGACAAGAGCTGGTGGAGTGTTCGGACGTGGCAGCGAATGGCTGGGTTTCGGTCTTCGTAATTGAAAGTCAACAAAGGACTTCAGCCGCGGCAACTGAAGACACAAGGGCAGCTGCTTGGAGAGATAGTGGACGTGGCCTTCATGGGACATGCGGCCTAGACAGCAGCTGCAGGAATTTCGCTCGGTGGTCAACAAGGTGGGAGGAAATCGGTTGCTGTTGGCCGAAGAAGGCTGAGGAATCGGCAAGTGGCAGTGGTAAGGCAGGAGCGGGTGTTCGTGGGCAGCTTGAACGCGTGCGGCTCCGGCTTCGCTGGCTTCGGTCAATACGGCTAGAAAGTGTTTCTTTTGTTGACCGAGTTTGGAGAAGCTCGGACGTGGTAGGAGCTGAAGAACTCGACGGAGGAGTGGGCTTCTTCGAGCGGTGTTGCAAGCAATTCGGCAGAGGGCGAAGAGGAAGTGATCATGGGCGTGGGAATTTCGCTTAGGTTGTCGCGGCAAGGGGAAAATGGAAGGAAAGAGAGGGGCTGTCCGGTTGTGGGGGTGTGAGGGAAAGGAGATAGAGATAAATGAGAGTTGGGCTCCACCAATGCCTATTTTTCCACAAGAAATATCTCCAAGGTTCATTCTAGGCCAAGCATTAACCCTTGGCCTTCATTAGGCCACACCAACACCTCTCACAACTCTCCAAATGGTCCAATTTTGCTAGGCTAAAGGGGGGTTACGAAATTGAGAGGGATGGCTTCAATTGGCTCCAAATCCCTCTTGATTTCATCTCAATTGATTCTCACAAATTCAATGGATCACTCATTGATCGTCTCTGCATTTTTCCTCACTCAAGAATCCACCATGTATCTCAATTTTGTAACCAATCTAATCCCCGGCTTCAATTGCACAAAAACGACTATGCGACAACTTTTTCCCAAAAAGTGTCGGGTGCTAGAAAAATCTTCTGAGACTGAGTCGACACTCCTAGAATTTATTGTGACACGACAGAAACTTCAATTTCTGAAATCGGACTCGAATTCGCGGTTAATTCCAACTTGGCGCGTTTTTAGCGTGACCTAAACTACCGGGTAGTTTTCAAAACTTTTTATCAAAAATGACCCGTGGTCGATTTTATTCAAACCGCTATGAACCCACTCGACTCATTGGTGACTCTCAATTGTCGTGAAAATCTCGATGATTCAATTACGGACACAGGGTACCAAAACAATAAGAAAATCAATCTAGTGTCGGCCGACGAGAATTTTCTAATTTAGTGGTGTCAGCCGCGATTAGCCACACATCTCTGTCGATCCAATCTATCTCTGATTCAAATTGATTTTTTTTTTTAACTGTGCCGTAATGACTTCTAAAGATGGACACGGTCGAGAAGTCGATTCCTGATCGAGTTCTCAAGTCTATTGCCTTAAAATTCCTTAATAATTTCCCCAGATAGTCTAGTTATCTCGAGAGTTATCAGCTCTGAGAATAACCCTATAGGCGCGTCAATGAAATGCCCGATTTATTCAGTAGAAGATAGGGTTGAAAAATCTGGATGTCACACATTGGCGACTCTCGATTGTCATGGTAATCTCAAGGTTTTAAATACGGACACAAGGTACTAAAACGACAGAAAAGTCGGTCTAGTGCCGATTGACAAGAATTGTGCGATTTGGTGGAATCATCCACACTTGATCACATGCCTTGGTCGAGTCGACCTATCTCCGGTCTCTAATCAATTTTTAACTGTGCTGTAATGACCCTTGCAGATTAGTTCGATCGAAATGTCGCTTCCTAGTCAAATTCTCGAGTCTGATGCATTAAAATCTCTTAATAGCTTCACCTAATAGATTAGTCTTCTCGTGAGTGGCCAACTCAGATTAAAGAACTATATGCGTGCAGATGAAATGCCTGTCTCATTTCACTAAAAATAGAATTGGAAAATCGGGATGTCACACTTGCGATCTCAACTTCACAGTGAATAGTCTGTACTGCTCTCTCACGAAGTTACACTATAAGTCTATCTCTCTTTTGAGTACAACTTTGAGCTGAGTGTAAGAAATAACAAGAAAATGGGAAGCTTTAGACTTTTAAATTTCTCTTTCACACACTCTATCGAATGACTGGAGATGTCTCATTAAATACTCATTCATGCATTCTCGACCGTTGGCACTTTCCAAAGAAATTCTTCCAATCAACCCATTGGACAAAATCAATTAAGGAGATCTCGAGCCGTTTGAAAATTGTGATGAAAGCCCATCAATCCTGTTCGCCTATACAATTAGAATCTTGGTTTCCATAAGTAGATTCTTTCAAAATTTACTTGCTATCCGAAAAGATTTGATGTATCTAAATTGATTCCAATAAAGATAATCAATCCTGTAGGTGATATTTCCAATCCAGAAGGCCATATATAATCCATACAAATCGAACCCTTGAAGAAAGAAAGATAATCCCTCATATGGATAAGTCTTCATTCTTCACTTGCTTTCAGTCTGGAATTCGATAGAGTGGGCAAACTTCTCATGTAAAACAGACTTTAACACAAAAGTCTGGCAGTCTTCAGACTTTGACACAGAAATCTGAAAATCTTTAGAACAGAAAGTAGATAAGTTTTGTTAGTTTCAAAACATCAAATGAGTTTTCTCCAACAATCCTAGGCCTCTTTCGAGGTCTTTGCACTATTTATGTGTTGCAATAACTCATTTTCAATGGTTACTGACAAGAAAGTAAAGAGCCTTACCTAATTTGATATTCCATTTTCTTAATTCGCTATCACTCATGGGTAATGTGATGTTATTGCCACCAACAATATCCCTCAAATCTTGACCTAGCAAGTAATATTGCATGCGGGTGTTCCAATTATTATAATTGGAGTTGTTGAGCTTCTTAACGCCATTCAATGAACTCGAAAAATCTGCCATTGTGAGTTGGTTGTAATGCCTAGCACTATACCAAGTAAGCTTGGTCCTGGACCAGCTGACTTCATAATCCCGGATTGTGCACTAGCAAAACTCCAGTGTACTTCGCTCCTTAGCTCGACGATCTCCGACAATCTTGCTTTGATACTACTTGTTGAGAAGGCAAGTGGTTATACGAGTAAAATAATCACTTCTTTATAAACGATATTACAACTCTCCACACTAATACACACACTCACTTCACTTGCTTCTCACGTGTCACTCACCACTCTCTTCACAAACGGCACGCATAGCACAGCACACCTCACCTCACGTCACTCACTACACACACCATCACTCTACCACTCTACACACGCCTCACACACTTCACTCCACTCTACACTACCACAAGGGGAAGAGGGAATGCCTATTCATAGGCATGGGAAGTCGGTGGAGCCCTTCAATTTGTCAACTTGCCGACTTCAAGTTGTCAACAGTTTCGGCTCATTGTCCAGCAAGGATTTTCACAAAAGAAACAAAGATGTGGCCGAGAAAAATCTGGAGTGAGAGATCTGGAGAACTCAAGAGAGAGAGGCGGTGCTATCTAACATGCTACCCCCATTCTTCAACGGTCATTTCAAAAGCAATTCGTCATCCAACACCGACATACATAAAGAACAACAATAATTAGTTCGTTAAAACGGAATCGAGTAGTAAGCAAATGCTTCAAGCAGCAGCTTGCACACCCAAAGTCAGGGCTATGTAGCGAGAAATGCACAATCGGGGCGCGCAAAATCTTTCACGAAGGCGAAACAAAGAAGTAAAGCAAACACCTCGATGATGTACCGAACTACGTCGGCGAAGTTGTTGAGAGCAGCCAAACGAGATAGCGCGGTACCCATTAGCATCGGGAGTCGAGAGAGGCTCCTTCTCGCTCCACGAACTAGCTCAATTTCTCCAAATCGCCGAACGCAGAGGTAGACACACATCGACGACGGCCACTTCGTTGGGAGGGTTTTGGGTGTTCGACGCTCTAGACGACGCGATGACTTCGATATCCGACAAAGCCGTGCGAGTCACCGCATGCGATCACTGCACTGCGTCAAAAGGTTGAATGGGGATTGCAGGAATGGCGGTTCAGTTGGGGTTTGTAATACCTTATCACTATCGCCTGCTCCCTGGTCAACGGTCAACTTCGACCCCGAAACTCCCCACGGGGCGCTTCTGTTAAAATCGAGAAGAAAAGAAGACGACGGGCTGATTTTTGCCAAAAAGAAAAAGAAATTCAGATGAGCAGATTTTGTGAAATAGGATTCAGATTCAGAATGCATTTTCTGAAGGTGCCAAAAAAAATTACACATCGGGTTCACATATGGTCCGAGCATTATTCTGCGCAACCATAGAACTAAATCGGAACCTCTAGCTTGCGAAGTCAAATAAGATAGGGATGGAATAACTGTCCCATTGGAATAGAATCGAGCAACAATAAGAATGCAATATCAACCAACTTGGGTTTGCGAAATCTCTATCCATATAAAAATTACGTCTTTTTTAAGGATTGCTACTGATGTTGACACATAGGACTACGATTTGTGAGGGATCAATTATTCCCTCACAAGGAGTACACACTTTCCACTTATTTTATTTCAAATAAGTATTCACAATGGATTAATTATATTATAGCTGAAATTAATCCTTTTAACAATTTCACTCCCAACTCATGAGCCAACCTGAAAGATGGAGTGCCGTTTTAATTCTTGGATCTATCCCAGAGCTAGTGACGTGGTTGGTAAGCACCTGATTTTCCTCTCTTATAAGACTAGCTTTCCCATTCAAGCATAACTTTAGCCGCGCCTCGGAGCGTCTCCCAGTTACTCATCTACTTAGGCGAAACTGTTGTAATCAGAGGAATGATAATAATTTTCAAAATTCAGAACAAGAGCACAAATAAAGACTGAAGGGAACTTTTATGGAATGCAAATGCTGTTACTTCGAGGGTGTGTCCACAAATATGATCTTCACGACTTTTGGAGTGACTGGACGCACAGAAATTAGCACAAATGTCTGACATCATCAAATGAAGAAAACAAGAAAGTTCACAGAGTCAACGAAAGCACACAAACAGGGCCAATACGATAAATACATTTGGAAACGAGCGTCGCAATCCGCGGAGAACTCTTCAATAACCATTGCCGGCGTTCTTTGTCTTCATGCTTCGGTAGCTTTTCTTCATTTAACGCTTGCAGCTCTTTTGTCTTCATTCTTCTCCGGTGGTCTACCATGACTCAGGACTTTCGTGGAAGAACACCAACAACCAAATCTAGAAACCAACAGGCAACGTGCTCACGAATTGGGAGTTATTTCATCGTCATCTCAAAGGGGGAAAAAAAAAGAGAGGATCCTTGCAAAGCATAAGTCAAAGAGAAGAAAAAAGAAAAAACCTGCGGGAGGAAAGGGGTTTAATCTAATAAGGTTCCAAACGCGCTCCAATAGAATTAAGATATGTTCCCGCCGTTCCAAAAAGGCCAACTATCCTTGCGTCTCCTTCCGGGATAACAAAAGGCATAGACGATTTTTATCTTTTCCCGAAGCGAACGGCAGGGCGGCCCCCTCCGTGGGAACCATTGTCAGGTCGTGGATGATAGTTCGATTCCCCTCTCTGCGCATATAACCCTCTATCCTAAGAAGACGAACCTTGGGAAATTTCAGCAGAACCTGCAAGAAAAGCAAAGGCGAAATATGTGCGTGTGAGAACAGAGGAAGGTTCGGACCTTTAACCCCAGATATAGGGTGCCAAAGTGAGAGCCTCAGTGCCTCAGTCTTCGATCAAAAGAAACCCGTGCCCCATGAAGCTCCCGACATTATTGAAAAGCAACATGTATAACACGAACGACCCGCAGACGGGAAATTGACGAAAGAGAACAAGGACAGAGAGAGCGAGGGATTGAGATATATGGACTAACCCAGTCTTCAGTAGACGCGTCTCCTCCGCCATGTTGATCGCCTTTGACCAAGGAACCGTTGTTATCGTAAATAAAAGTGATGGACTTAATGATTTTTTCTTTTTTGTCGTCTAGGCCGGTGCTCACACGATATCCCCTCACATCCGTATGTACTCCATCATCCCATGAAACCCCGCCAGAGCCTTTCATGGGTGATCCAACGGTTCTGAAAGGATACAGGTGCGGTATCGGCTCCACATGCACTCCTACGTAGTCGAGAGCCTCGCTCCCATAAAAGCCGACGATTCTACTTCCGGCCAACGGATACCAAAAGTACAACCCCCCCTCCTTGCCATAGGGAGGAATTCTTTGTTTATTACTGTGAAATGTGAGCGACAAGATAGGACCAATAGGACCATTCTTTCTCTTGTATCCTGATATTGATGTTAAGTACTCTCGTGGATAACCCAAGTTAACCTGTGCAATCTCAAAAGTATCTCTTAAAGTTGGACAAGTGGTGTAGACAAGACCTATTTATCGAGTTTAATTTACTAAATCACGTGACCGGACACAAACTAAGATCATCTCAGCCGATGAGATAAATCTAAAAGAGAAAAAATAAATAAAAATAAACTCTAACCTTTTCTTTAGTGTTGGGGGAGAATCCTGCGGGGTGCGTGACTTTGCGATCTTCTCCACTACCGTTGTCATACACGAAAGTAAAGGAACGGATCGTGTGTTTGTCCGGTAGGTAAATTTCCCTCACACCGTCGAATTTCCTATCGTCCCAAGCTCCGAATTGCCGTTGATCTGAGATCGGTTCAAAATATGCTCCAATTCCACAAAGATTTTGATGTTCATCAATGTACCCGTAAAATCCAGTAATTTTGCCGGCCATTGCGGGAGATGAGAAGTAGATTCCCTTTTCTTCACCAATAGTTATGGCCATTCGTTTGTTAGTCCGAAACGTGAGAGATGTAATGCCGAAGTCTCTATAACGCCCGGATATGTGGTCTGTATAATACCCGGATATGGAAGTCAGGTACTCACCATTATCTAATTCGATCTGCAATGGTAAACATAACGTCAAACTCATTATTTAATAAGTCTCACGAAAGTCTCCCGCTAAGCGTAGACAACGCAAGTTTCATAAGGATTTCACAAAGCGTATATAAATGTATGGGGACATACAGTTAGAAAGTTCTTCGTGTCCAGTCCTGTCTCGCTACCATGTGTCTCCGGCTTGCCCCCGTCTTCGCACGTAAACTCGATTGATCGGATGAATGGCCCTCCACTTAGACGATTTTCTTTAGTTTTGGCCGATGGTTCCTTTTTTTTCTTCTGGGCGGCGCTTGAATCAGGTTTGTCTTCTTCTTTTTGGCCGATGTGAATAACGATTTTCCTTACGTTGGCATGCTTCCACATTGGCGCGCGATCGCATTTCCTCCCGAATAACCCCACAGAAGGGAAGGGATTGAAGCCCTTAGGGTGTAGCTGGATAAGTGCTCCAACAGAATCGAGAAAATCACTTTCTTCTCTCCAGTAAAACTCGGTAACTTCCCCGGCATCTAATGGTACGGAAAAGTACCCCTCTTCCTCTTCTCTCTCCCTTTTCTCCCTTTTCTCCCTTGTCTTCTTTTTCTCCGCTTCCTCCTTTTTCTGCCTTTCCTCATCTTCCTCCTTTCTGCCCTGACTTTTATCCTTTTTCCCCTTTTCCTCTATTTTCTCCTCTTCCACCTCTTCCTCTTCTTTCACTCTACCAATGGGTCCCAATATTCTTTTGTTGGTTCGAAATGTGAGGGAGCTTATTAGAAAGTATTTTCCACTTGCTTTTTTTTGGGATCCAGCAAAAGAGGTTATTTTCTCATCGTCTTCCAATTTAACCTGCAAACAGGCCATAAAAAGGCATGTAAACAGACCATAAAAAGGCACATTCGACGCAAGTAAGACTATATGTCGCATCATTCAATGAGCAAAATAAATTGATAAATCACTTTTGAAATAAGATTCAGGTCTATATGATAAATTATATATGATGAGATTTGTGTAAATTATGTTTCTTAATAACTTTGGTAGTACCTTTAATTTGTAAAATCAAAAGTTAATTTACTTCTTATTTGTGGCTAGCTTTGTCTTTGCCTAATTTTAATAAGGTGAAGTCATCTATTTTTTCCAGTTGGTTTTCAAACAATCACACCAATCCTCATGTATCGCCGGTATGAGATTCTCATGTCCACCTGCGAAGCAATCGATAAGAATCTCAAGGTTCATGATTAAGTGATCGGCTAATGTTACAATAAAGCTGGAAAGATGAATTTATGACATTCAGGTAGAAACGGAAAAAGAGAGAAATGTACGGGTCTAGACACAACCTCGTAAGTCCTGTACCCATGTTTTTCACCATGTTTCGGTATCATGTCGGTGTTCTTGTCGACTTCAAATTTAACGGACTTAATGAAGTCTCCGTACTCAACTTTAATCCCCTTTTCAGAAATCTCCTCAATCAACTTTGTCTTAAAAGGTTTCCGGGAATTTTGTTCGCCTCCAAAAGGCCCGAAGGTGAATTTCTCATTGTATCTAGAATAAATCCGGTTCACAAGGCGCCCGACTATTTTGTCAATGAGATTCCGTTCACTGTTGACGAAAAGTGTTAGTACAAAAATTTTACGAGCAAGATGTATTAAAAAGAATGAACACAAACATATACCTCAAGAGACAACATACGACAAACATTGTACGCAAAATTCTACATGGGTATATATGAAATACGAATAGAAAAAAAGATCGAGCTTGACTAAATCGTCATAGACATTGGCGTGTAACAAAGGAATGGTGATTAACAACGCTCTACTTTCGATAGTGACCCCATCCTGTGCGGCAGAGGAGGGTGCGTCGTACCATGCATATTGCACTCCAAGAAACAACACATTTTTCAGAGAAGCAATAAAAATAGTAAATACTAAGGATATGTTTATTTCGCAGAAAACTTAAGATTAGGAAAATATTTTTGAAAACATAATTACTTGTATTATCGTCAAAAATAAATGAATACAAAATATTTTCACCGTCAACTAAAATGGTTAGACACAAATTTTTGTCAAATGAAAATATTTTTCATTGACCAATTTTTCTAACCTATATAACTAATCGTTTTCGAAAAATGTCATTGACGTCTTGAGTTTTCATGAATCAAACGCACTTTAAGTAAAAAAAAAGAAAAGACTGCTTAGTCAGTACTTTAATTTCTACTATGTTATGATGTCATCAAGCATAACACTCCAAAAATTGGCCCCCAGACGGCATGAAAGCAATAATAATAATAATAATAATCGTAGCGGGAAAATTCCCTTGCCTAAAACCCTAACCCATCCACCACCCATTACTATCAGCTCCTCCCCTCCCGGCATCGCCAACGCAAGCCGTACAGTTGCCCCGCACCACCAACCACCACCCCAGCTGAGCCATAACTTAGATCTGTCGAATTCGATTCAAATCTGAGTCTACAAATCTAAGTCGAGCTCGACGCAGACCGTGGCCAAGAAGAGGGAGACGAAGAGAGCATAATAAGAGAGGGAGAGAGATGCACAGAGAATTCAGTAGGGGTTGGTGGTGCAGTGTCGGTCAGAGTGAGTGGAGAGAGCCCACGGCGTAGAAAGAGCGAGGGTATATAGTTCATTATGAATTTGAGGATTCAGTTAAGAAGTGCAAATTGTAGGTTTTCAAAACTTAGGATGAGAACTGATGTTGGAATGAAAAGTTGAGACGATTTTTTAAAATTATTCCTATTTTACATCTAAAATCTTGAAATTAACATGTAAAGTCACATTATGTTTTACATAATTTTTCAAAAAATGGCAATAAGAATTTTCTGGAAAGTCCAAAGAGATTTCTACTTGTTCTGTTCCCTTAAGAAAATTTCGATTGTGCAAAAATTCCATCCACAAAAGTAGCCACACCAAAGAAATAACATCAATTAAAGAAACATCACAGACTACGGTACCAAGCTTCGACATTAAGTAAGAATCACAGGTACGTACCCATTGGCGGCTTTCAAGTCGCAACCCGGCATCTTCTCAGCCTCTTCTAGGGCCTTCCTGTGACCTGGTTCTAATTCGTCACAACGCGCCAAATTTAAAACCTTTTCTCTTTCCATGTAAAAGATGGGAATGACCTCGAGGTTGTGGACCCTTTTGCAGTCGAGGATCTTGACCAGCTGTAACCGGCACGGGTAGGAATCGACATAGTTCTTGGATAACACGACGAGGGCAAAGGCGAACGTCGGCTCGTGGAGTGCATTGGGGCAGTTGTCCTCGATCTTCTCAGCGCCAATCCCCACCTGGTGCAGCCGTTTGAAGAGGTTCACTATGAAGGTCTCTACCTTGTCATCCTCTCGGAAACTCACGAACACGTCGTTGTTCCATCGAGGACCAGTAGTAGAAGAAGAAGTGTTTCTTGCCATGTTGTTACGTGGTATAGAAACTTAGATTGAGAGGTCTTGTGTGTATTTGGTTTGAATGACACTTGAGGGGAAAACCATGTCCTTTTATAATTGAACGCACATGTCTCCTCGTGGTACAATAATTTACCGGGTAAAAAAAAAATTGTTGATGGGATGCAACTCTTTTATCAAATAATTGACTTAAGACTTGTTCGTGATTGGCTTTAGGAAATCTGGAGTCTGACTTGGATTCACTTGACAAATTTTATCAGTTCTCACTGACTTACAATTATTATTATTATTTTTTCTTTTGGTCAGATGACAGAATTAGTTAGGGAGCTAATGGTCCTGGAATACAGTGCAAGATGCCCAAATCGTTTCTTAAATGTTCTATTAAAATCATACTCGCATTAAGCAGTAAGCGTGTGTATTGAAATATAGATGCAATTAATGGTTACGGAATCTCAATACAAAAGGAAACATTAGATTATTATGCATGTCCAACCCGAGAGAGAGAATCACGCTGAAAGGTCACGTTTTCTTTCTGGAATCACGGAAAAATTTATCTGGATTGGGATTCATCAGACTCGATCAACATTTATGGTTGACTATGCGAATCTTTTATTTAGGCCTACGTGAGACTTAACAGCCACGTTGAGCTCCCCATGTATTAACCTTGTAGATGGAATATAGCTACACCATATATGCGCTTAATCACACTAGAGTTTTTCATGTGCAATTCTTGGCATAGCATAGCCTACCCTAAGCGTAAAAAAAGATCAATTAACATATGTTGATAAGGGGGTGTTCAAGAACAAAAAGGGAATTAGCTAGAGCATGAAGATATCGCAAACAAAACTGAGGAGTGCTCTACATACGACATCTACTTCTCCAAAATTGTGGGGCAATGTGGCAAAGAATTTCAATTGACATGATGCCAATTACATGTACTGGCATGTTCTAAGAATGATGGACGATGTACACTTGTGCAAGCACATGACACGCAAAAGCGCTGGCACACTTGATCAACTCTCAGAAATAGTGTACTATATGCGTGCTGAGTAAATCGAGAAGGGTTCCAATCCTTCTATGAAATCCGACGGTCTTTCCACCGGTTGAAGGAAATGAAAAGTACTTCCCTTTCTCGATACCGAATGTCACATAAGTTCTTTCGTTGCTCTTAAATGTAAGGGAGCGACTCACAACATGTCCACAATGATCTCTTGTGTAACCAGAATATGAAGTGAAGTACTTTCTGGAGTAAGCAAGCTTAATCTGCAAAAATTGAAAAGGAGATATTTTCAGTCACAAGCTCTTCACAAACAGACCTCGACCGATTAACTGAGTTAGAATGACAAGGCACAAGACCCGAATAGAACATTTCAGTGGGTCCAATCTTGTGTATGAGTTTTTAACATTGAGACAACCCTTCAGCGTCTTTGTAGCTGTAGTGGTTAATCTGCTCCTGCTCCAGCCGTTTGAAGAGGTGAGATATGAAGGTCTTCCTCAAGTCATTGCCTCTGAAACTCACGAATCATGTTCCCACCGAGGAGAAGTAGAAGAAGATGACATGGTTGCTGTCTTGTTGATACGTGGTGTAGAAACTTTGATTGAGAGGCCGTATGTGTATTTGGTTAAAAAGACAGTAAGAGGAAACCCGTGGATTCTTCTTAGTGAACGTACATGTCTCCTCGTCGGACAATAATTTACCAGGGAAAAACAATGATTGGTGGGATGCAATTCTCTCACCAAAAATGTCAGTTTACATAATCAGAGATTTATGTGACAAATTTTATCAGTTCCCCCCGACATTTGTTAAAGAAAACTGATTGAATGGCAGGAGGAGAATCTCTTTCTCTTCGAAGAGCCTACGTTCCAAGGCCTTTTAATGTGTCTTTCTAGATGTTCTTTTTCATTTGTATCTGTGAGTACAATTAAATGCGGCTCGCTGGGATTTTTTTATGAACTAGAATTATGGCGTGTTTGGTAATGTTCCTGTTTTTATTTTTTTATTTTTTTTCCCGAAATAGAAGTTAAATAGAAATCCATTTGTGTAGATATTTATTCCCAAGAATAAATTTGTTTCCAGAAATAGATTTTAAATATAAACAAGATACAAAAAAAAATTTGCTTATTTGTTTGTGAGAACAGCTCAAGAATCGAGACCAATTTTTTTTTTTTTCATTTTCTTTCTTTTTCTCTTCCTCCTCTTCTTCCCTAGTAGGTCGCCGGGAAGTCGCCTTGAGCCTCACCTAGCCACGATGAGGCTCGAGGGACCTTTCCAACAGCCCACAAGCCTCCCTCGAGGTAGGCAACTTTGCCCGCTCTCATCTAACCGGTTTGGCTGGCCATGGCCAAGGTTGGCGACAGGTTAGAGAAAGAAGAATAAAAAGAAAATTACAAAAAATAAAAAGGTGAATAAAAGAGAAAAAAATGTAATAAAATTATTAAATAAATTAAAAGAAATTCTAAGTCAAAAAACTTTAAGGATCGTACCAAAATGTTTTTAGTTCGGGAATATAAATTTTGTAGAGCCACCAAACACTTTTTTTTGCTCAAAAACTTGTTCAGAAAATATCAATGAAAAAAATTGTTTCGAACAGTGTTCCTGGAAATAAAAACGTTACCATTCACACCATTAGTTATGGAGCTGATGGACTTGGAATACAGTGCGAGACACACAAATCATTTTTAAAATGGCCTATTATAACCACGCTGGCGCGTGAGTGAAAGTTAAATACAGATGCAATGAAGGAGAATCTGAATACAAAAAGAAACATTAGATATCATGCCCGTCCAACCCCAGACATAAAATAATGTAGATTACTCACGTTTCCCCTCGGAGTGACAGAAAAATTTATCTAGGTCGGATCAACGGGACTTGATTTATCTCAAACGTTGATTACGGGAAGGTTTTATTTAGGGCTCACGTGAAACCCAACGGTTAGATCTAGCTCCCCATGTATTCATCAGTAAGGATTCATAGTCTTGTAGATAGAAAATTCATGCCCAAGCTTTTCGCCCACGATTCTTAACATAGGCTACTCTAAACGTATTATAGCAAAAAAGAAAAAAAGGCTACTCTAAACGTAGAACCTGATATTAAATAAATAAATAAAAGACTAGATGCCACACGTAGATAAAGGGGTGCTCAAGAACCGAAGTGGATGTAGCTAGGGCTCAAGGATATTACAAACCAAACCGAGAGGTGCTCTAAATGCGACATCTACTTCTCCAAAATTGTGGGGCAATATGGCAAAGAACGTCAAGCGATGTGACAATGATCAATTACATATGCTGGCATGTACTAAGAATGATAAAGAATGTACACTTGAAAGCTCGTGCACCGGCAAAGTATACTCGACATGAACAAACGCAGGCACACAAAGTCAGCTCTCAATAATAGTGTACTATGTGCACGTTGAACCAATTGAGAAGGGCTCTAGACCTTTCATGAAATCCAACGTTGTTTCTACCGGTTGAGGAAAATGAAAATCACTTCCCTTTCTCTCTTTGGAATGGTCCAAAAGTTCTTTCGTTGCTTTGAAATGTGAGGGAGCAAATGACAAAAGGCCCAAAATCATCTCTTATGTACCCAAAAGACGAAGTCTAACACTCACCGGGGTAATCAAGTTTAGTCTGCAAAATTGAAAGGGTGACATTTTAATCACAAGCTCTCCACTATGAAATTGGAAAAATCTCTACAATCAAAACTTCCCGGTTAACCGAGTTATACTAACAAGGTACAAGACCACAGAAAAACATTTCAGTGCACTAAAATACCCCTTCTCCTTGTCGTACAATAATGTAAAAGGAAAAAATAATGATTGGATGCAATTCTTTCACTCGAATTGTGTGTTCAATTAATTAGAGACTTGTTCATCACTGATTTTACTTTTTGAAATTTGGAACTGCAACTTAATTTTTTTCGATAAAATTTGTCAGTTCCCACTAACACTTGTTAAGAAAAATGGATTTAATGATGGGAGCATCTCTCTCTCTCTCTCTCTCTCTCTCATAAAAATTTTTAGAGAAAATTTCAGATAGAAACTTAAAATGGAGTCATTTTCTCGAAAATGGTCCAGAGTGGACATTGTCTCAAACAAGGGTTGACAAGCATAGTGACTATTCTAGCCGTCGGAGAAGGGGTATTTTAGTAAAAGAAGTTCTAAGTATATGTTTTTTAAATTTTTTTTACTTCTCTTTTCTTTTTTAATTTTTCCTTTTTCTCTCTTCCCTCCCTTGGCCATTGCTAGACCTTGTTGATGGTCACTTATCAATGGCCGGTGGAGGTCGTCAGCCTTAGTCGAGGATTGCCCACCAAATTCGATGAGAGCAACCCTCACTCTCACGTGGCATCACCAACCCATGCAAGGGCAGTGCTCCCCCACCAAGTGAGGGCAACCCTTGCCCTAGACAACCCTGAGAATGGCTACTTCTGTCAACCAACGACAAGGCCTAGCGATGGTCGGCGGAGGGAAGAGGGAAAAAGTAAAAGAAAAAAAAAGAAAAGAAAAAGTAAAAATTAAAAAATAGTATACCTAGAAATTTTTGGATTAAAATACCATTTTCTGTTGACCAAAATCGTCACATGCTCGCTGGTTGGCCAAAGATTTGGCTGGTGACAAGCTCGAGCTATTATTTAAGATAATTTACTTATTTGAAACGATTTGATCACTTCAAGTTCTTATTTAAAATAATATTCACTCTGCATCTTTTTTGATAAAAAAAGCTCCTATTTAAAATTTTCGTAAGAATTCTACATTCAACCACGGAGCATGCAGAACCTAATATAAAATATTTCCACGTAAACCGACAGCACTCTGCAATACAATGTTGACAATTCACCGTTAGACTTCCAAAAACGCATTATCCAAGTTTGATGGACATATCCGGGCCTTTTAATATTCTTTCTAGTTGTTCTTTTTCATTCGAATTTGTGAGAAGAATTAAATGCGGCTCATCGGACTCTTCATGGACAACAATTAATTAGGGAGCTAATGTTCCTGGGATTCAGTTCGACATGCTTAAATCGTTTTTAAATGTTGTATTATAACCATACTAACATTTAGCAGAAAACGTGAGTGAATTTAAAATGTAGAGGCAATTAATGGTAATCGAATCTCAATACAAGAGAAAAACATTATTTATTATGTACGTCAAATCCGAGAGAGAAAATATCACAGAAATTCTTAATTTCCTCTAGGGATCTTGAAAAAATTTGTCTGGTTTTGAATTCATCAAACTTCAATTATCTCTAAGTTTAATTACGTTAATATTTTATTTAGGGCCTATGTGAGACCCAATAACTCGGTCGAGCTTTGCATGTAGCCTTGTCAGTAGAAAGTAGCTACACCATATATACACTTGTTCAGACCTTAAATTTAGGACTTCTTGTCAACATATCTCTTAGGGGCAATTAATGGCAACGAATCTCAATAAGAAAAGGAAACATTGGATTACTATGCACATCAAACCCGAGAGAGAAAATATCACAGAAAAATCGCATTTTCCTTGGAGGATCAGGGAAAACTTTGTTTGGATCTAGATTCACCGAACTTCAATTATGTCAAATTTTGATTATTTTAATATTTTATTTAGGGCCCACGTGAGACCCAACAACTCAGTCGAGCTTTGCATGCTCTCACCAATGCATATCTATAGCCTTGTAGATAGAAAATAGCTACACCATATATGCACTTGTTCAAACCTTACATTTAGGACTTCTAGTCAACTTATTTCTTAGAGGCAATTAATGGCAACCGAATCTCAGTACAAAAAGAAAACATTGGATTACTATGCATGTCAAACTCGAGAGAGAAAATATCATAGAAAGTTGTGTTTTCCTCTAGGATCATGAAATAATTTGTCTCGATCTAGATTCATTGGACTTCAATTACCTCCAAGTTTGATTATGTTAATCATTTATTCAAGGCCCATGTTTGATCCAATAGCCGCGTCGAGCTTTGCACGCTTTCAGCATGCACTTAGGCAAACCCAACTTTTTTGCACGCAATTCTTAGCCTAGGCTTCTTTAAACGTAATACTTGGGGTTAAAAAAATATATATGTCATATGTGAATAAAGGGGCATCCAAGAATAGAAATGGAATCAGCTAGAGCTTGAAGATATCGCAAACCATAGCAAGGGGTGCTCTACATGCATCATCTACTTCTCCAAAAATATTGGCAATTACCAATTTCTGATATTGGCATGTTCTAAGTGTTGTGAAAAACAAGCCAAACAAATAATAAACAAAATAAGGAAATGAACTGGACAATAGATTTATGTGGTTCAATCGGTGTGATTTACACCTGAAGGGAGAGTTGCAAAGAGTTTTACCATAAATTGAGTGACAATGGAGACTACAAACAGCCCGAGTCACTCAAATGAAAGTTGATAGATTTTGTGGAATTACTAAAATTGAGTTTGGTTATGCATGAACAATTTAATATATACAAATATATATATATATATATATATATATATATATATATGCAAGTGTAAACTGAATATATCAAGTGCAATATGCTCCTATCAACCAAGTACATAAATAAAATAGAGAGAGAGAGAGAGAGAAGAGTTGCGTGCACATTTTATAGTAGTTTGTCCTTGATTATGCCAACATCTACTCTTTCAAACTAGCAGCCGCCCATAGATTAGATTTGGCTAGTGATTCTTTGAGAAGTTATGACATAGCCTGTGTTGATTCTACTAGTTCCCACACACTAATACAACACCCCAGACACTTCTCAATAGAGATTACAGTCAATGAGTCAATCAGTCTCGGTAATAATGAGTTGCTCACTCAATAACAAGAGTATGTGTATTTCAATTTGTAGACGTTCTTTCAATTTGTGTCTTCCCTAGCGCATGTTGATTTTTTTTTTTTTTTTTTTTTAATTAGTCTTCAAGATCCACACCTCTGAAACTCATGAATATGTCTGTGTTTCTGTTAATGAGAAGAAATATAAGAAGACGACATGGTTTTTGTCTTGTTGATGCGTGGTGTAGAATCTTTGATCGTGACCCATGTCTTCTTTTTATTGAACGTGCATATTTACTTGTCAGACAATAGTTTATCAGGGAAAACCAATGATTAGTGGGATGCGATTCTTTCAACAAATATGTCGATTAACTTAATCAGAGATTTGTTTCTGATTGGTCTTAGGGAACGTCGAACCTGCAACTTGGATTTATTTTACAGTATCTCATCAGCTCACACTGACATTTGTAAGAGAAAATGGATTGAATGGAAGGAGCAGAAATTTCTTTCTCTGCGAAGATTCATCGTTCAGCTTCGTAAGATGCAGAGCCTAATAAAAAATACTGGCACGTTTTTTGACGTTACTGAAACCAGAGCTGCAATACGATGTTGACAGTTACACCGTTGACTTCCTAGAACGCATCATCCGGGACTGGTGGACATCTCGACGCCTTTAAATATGCCTTTCTAGTTGTTCGTTTCCGTTCCAATTAGTATGTAGAATTAAATGCGGCTCATCGGATTCTCTATAGACTATAATTAATTAGGGAGCTAATGGTCCTAGGATTCAGTACAAGATGTTCGAATTGTTTTTAAATGTTCTATTATAACTGTACTGACATTTAGCATAAAACGTGAGTGAATTTGAAATGTAGAGGCAATTAATGGTAACCTAACCTCAATACAAAAAGAAACATTGGACTATTATGCACGTTCAACCGAGAGAGAAAATACCGTGAATAAGTCGTGTTGTCCTCTTGGGATCATGAAAAAATTTGTTTGGATTTGGACTCACTGGACTTCAATTATCTCAAAGGTTGATTATGTTAATATTTTATTTAGGGCCCACATGAGATCCAATAGCCCGGTTGAGATTTGCATGCTTTCAATATGATTTGGTTCGAGATGCTCAAATTGTTTTTAAATGTTCTATTATAACCATATTGACATTTAGTAGAAAATGTGAGTGAATTTGAAATGTAGAGGCAATTAAAGGTAACCTAACCTCAATACAAAAAGAAACATTGGATTATTTTACATGCTTAACCTGAGAGAGAAAATATCATAGACTAGTCGCATTCTCCTTTAGGGATCATAGAAAAATGACTTGATCTAGATTCACCAGACTTCAATTATCTCAAAGATTGATTATGTTAATCTTTTATTTAGGTCCCACTTGAGACCCAATAGTCAGGTCGAGCTTTGCATGCTTTCAATGTGATTCAATATGAGATGCTCAAATTGTTTTTAAATGTTCTATTATAACCATATTGACATTAGAAAACGTGAGTGAATTAAAAATATAGAGGCAATTAATGGTAACCTAACCTTAATATAAAAAGAAACTTTGGATTATTTTACATGCTCAACCCAATAGAGAAGATATCACAAACAAGTCGTGTTTTCCTCTGGGAATCATGAAAAAATTTGTCTAGATCTGGATTCATCGGACTTCAATTATCTCAAATATTGATTATGTTAATCTTTTATTTAGGTCCCACATGAGACCCAACAGCCGGGTCGAGTTTTGCATGCTTTCAGTATGATTCAATTTGAGATGCCCATATTGTTTTTAAATATTCTACTATAACCATATTGACATTTAGAAGAAAACATGAGTGAATTTAAAATATAAAGGCAATTAATGGTAACCTAACCTCAATACAAAAAGAAACATTATATTATTTTATACATTCAACCCGAGAGAGAAAATATTGCAGACAAGTCATGTTTTCCTCTAGGGATCATGAAAAAATTTGTCTGGATCTGGATTCATCAAACTTCAATTATCTCAAAAGTTGATTCAATCTTTTATTTAGGATCCATGTGAGACCCAACAAGAAGATTGAGCTTTGCATGCTTTTAGTATGATTCAGTACGAGATGCTCAAATTGTTTTTATATGTTCTATTATAACCATTCTAACATTTAGTAGAAAACATGAGTGAATTTTAAATGTATAGGTAATTAATGGTAACCTAACCTAAATACAAAAAGAAACATTGGATTATTTTGCATGCTCAACCCGAGAGATAAAATATCATGGACAAGTCACGTTTTCCTCTGGGGATTATGAAAAAATTTATTTGGATTCGGATTCACCAGACTTCAATTATTTCAAAGGTTGAAATGTTAATCTTTTATTTAGGGCCCACATGAGACCCAACGGCTGGGTCGAGCTTTATATGCTTTTAGTATGATTAAGTATTGGATGCTCAAATAATTTTTAAATGTTCTATTATGAGCACACTAACATTTAGCATAAAACGTGAGTGAATTTGAAATCTAGAGGCAATTAATGGTATCCTAACCTTGAGAGAGAGAGAGAGAGAGAGAGAGAGAGAGAGAGAGAGAGAGAGAGAGAGAGAGAGAGAGAGAGAGAGAGAGAGAGAGAGAGATTGGATTATTTTGTACATTCAACTTGAGAGTGAAGAGAAAAGATCATAGACAAGTCGTGTTTTCCTTTAAGGATCATGAAAAAATTTGTCTAGATCTAGATTCACCGGACTTCAATTATCTCAAAGATTGATTATGTTAATCTTTTATTTAGGGCCCACATGAGACCCAACAGCCAGGTCAAGCTTGGCATACTTTCAATATGATTTAGTAAAAGATGCTCAAATTGTTTTTAAATGTTCTATTATAATCATATTGGCATTTAAGAAAAAAACGTAAGTGAATTTGAAATGTAGAGGCAATTAATGGTAACCTAACCACAATATCAAAAAAAAAAAAAAAACATTAAACTATTTTGCACATTTAACTTGAGAGAGAAAATATCACAGATAAGTCACGTTTTCTTTTAAGGATCATGAAAAAATTTGTTTGGATTTGGATTCACCGGACTTCAATTATCTCAAAGATTGATTATGTTAATCTTTTATTTAGGGCCCACATGAGATGCAACAACCAGGTCGAGCTTTGCATGCTTTCACCAATGAATATCTATAGGATTGTAGATAGAAAGTAGCTACACCATATATGCACTTATTCACACCCAACTTTTTCGCACACAATTCTTAGCATAGGCTACCCTAAGCATAATACTTGAAGGGGGAAAAAAGACAAAATATTCTATGTGAGTAAAGGGGTATTCAAGAACAAAAATGGAATTAGCTATGGCTTGCAGATATCACAAACCAAATGGAGGGGTGGTTAAAATACGTCATCTACTTCTCCAAATATACCGGCAATGACTAATTTCATTTTTTGGCACATTATAAATGTTGCGAAAAACAAGCGATCAAACACGCAAAATGAACAGAACAAGGAAATGAACTAGATAGCAGATTTATGTAGTTCGATTGGCGTGACTTACTTCCACAAGGAGAGTAGCAAAGAGTTCTATTATAGATCAAGCGACAACGGAGACTAAAAATTGCTTGAGTCACTCAAACGAAGCTTAATAGATTTTGCGGAATTATTAAAATCAAGTTTGGTTATGTATGAACAAGTTAATATATACAAATAATTGAATGCAAGTATAAGGTAGATATAACAAGTGCAATATGCTCCTATCAACCAAGTACTTAAATAAAATAGAGAGAAACAGAAGAGTTGTGTGCACATTTTATAGTGTTTTGGCCTAGATTATGCCAACATCTACTCTTTCAAAACTAATATATACCAATAGATTGGATTTGACTAGTGGTTCTTTGAGAAGTTACGACATAGCCTATGTTACTTCTACTAATTCTCGTGTACTAATTCAACACCTGTGCACTTCTCAACAAAGATTACAATCAATTAGTCACTCTCGGTAATAGTGAACTGCTCACTCAATAACAAGAGTATGTGTATTTTAGAGAATAAGGCTTTCTCAATTAGTAGAACCTTCTTGCAATTTGTGTCTTCTTCAACGTATGTTGATCTTTCTTCTTCTTCTTTTTGTGTCTTCAAGGGCCACACCTCTGAAACTCACGAATATGTCCGTGTTTCTGTTGATGAGGAGAAGAATTAGACGACATGGTTTTTGTCTTGTAGATGCGTGGGGTAGAAACTTTGATGGAGAACCGTGTCTTCTTCTTCTTGAAAGTCAATTGTCTCCTTGTCGCACAATAATTTATCAGGGAAAACCAGTGATTGGTGGGATGCAATTCTTTCAACAAAAATGTCGGTTGACTTATTAATTAGAGACTTGTTCCTGTTTGGTCTTTAGGCAATGTCGAATCTGCAACTTGGATTTATCTGACAACATCTTATCGGTTCCCACTGACATTTCTAAGAGAAAACGGATTAAATGGCAGGAGCATAAATCTCTTCATCTCCTAAGATTCAGAATATTTGCACGTGAATTGACGGCATTGAAACTAGAAACGAGACCAGAACTGCAAAACTATATCGACCGTTGACCGAAGAACGCATCGTCCGGGTTTGGTGGACATGCCGACCCCCTTTAATATTTCCTTCTGGTTTTTCTATTTGTTTATATCTATTTTGTTCGAAACTTGTGCGTATAATTAAATGCGGCTTATTGTAAAATCTTTTCTTCCTCAGTGCACCGGGGTTCTTTACGGACTAAGGGTAGCTAAATGGTCTTGGATACGGTGTGCAATGCAAAAAAATTACAAAAATAGTTATAAATCTATTGTAATTATATAAATTAAGTTCTTATTTTTTTTATTAATTGAGTCATAAACCTTATGTATTTGTGTAAATTTTAATTGGAAATTGCCGACATGAACACTAACAGTCTTATGTTATGCAGCATGCATGGACATAGAAATTTTTAATAATATTCTAACATTTATTTATTTATTCTTTTCTTTTCTTTCCTTTCCTTCTTCTTCCTCTAGCCGATCACTAGACCTCGATGATCGGCTAGAGGTGAGGGCCAGTGAGGCTCAACCCTTGCCAGCTCAGTGGGTTGCACGGGTGATGACGCCCTTATAACTTTTGGCGAGGGAGCTGCGGCGAGGCTTGCCCAGGCCAACAAGGTCGACCTCCTTGGCCCTCACCTCTAGCTGGTCGCTAAGGAGAAAAAGGCAAGGAAAAGAAATGGAAAGAGAATGAGAAGAATAAAAAGGAAAATTAATAAATAAATGATCTTAAAAAAATATTAAAATATTATTTAAAATTATCTACTTCCATGTTACCGGGCCACGTAGGATGGCGACATCTATGTCAGCGAATTCTGGCTAAATTAATCGGATGGACTAAATCAATACAAATACAAAAGATTTAAAACTCAATTTGTAAAAAGAAAAGTTTAAAATTGGTAAAATTGCATTAGATTTATAACTTTTTTGGTAATTTTCCTAACGCAATGCTCAAATGATTTTCAATGTCTTCTTAAAACCACACCAACATTTGGCGAAAAACATGAGTGATTTGTCGAGGCAATTAAGGGTTACAAAATCCGAGTACAAGAAGAATCATTAAATTAATATACACATCCAACCCAAGAGAGAAAATAAAGCAAACTAGTCACGTTTTCCTCCGCGGTCATGCAAATGTTTGACTAAATCCCGATCGACTGGACTTAATTTGTCTCCACTATTGATTATATGAACCTTTTATTTAAAGCTCACGTGAGACCCAATGGCCAGGTCTTGCTCCTGATGCATTCAACAATATATCTACAGCCTTGTAGATGAAAAATCGACTAACCAAATCTGCAGTTATTTCCACCCAACTTTTTTGCACGCAATTATCAACGTAGGTTACTTTAAGCGTAGAACTTGATATATATAAATAAAAGACCAGATACCAAACGGAGATAAGGTCGTGTTCAAGAACATAAATGGAATTATCGAGGGCTTGAAGATATCACAAACCAAACCGAGGGGTGCTCTACATAAGACATCAACTTCTCCCAAATTATGGGGCAATATGGCAAAGAATGTCGAGGGATATGACAATGACCAATTACATACAGTGGCATGTCCTACGAAGGATGAATGATGTACACTTGAAAGCACAGGCCCCTGCACAGTACGCAGGACAAGCAAATGCATGTCAAGCGAATCGAGATGGTTTCCAGACCTTCCATGAAATCTGACGATCTTTCGCCCTGTTGAAGGAAATGAAAAGTACTTCCCTTTCTCAATACTAAATGGTCCATGAGTTCTTTCGTTGCTAGGGAATGAATAACAATAGATCCAAAGTCATCTCTTACAGGAATTCGAAGTCTAGTACTCTCTGGGGCAGTCGAGCTTCATCTGCAAAAATTAGAAGGTAGACATTTTAATCACAAGCTCTTCACTGTAGAATTGTAATAATGTCTACAAACAGAACCCATTGGTCAACCGAGTTAGACTAACACAGCACAAGACCAGAATATAAGATTTCAGTGCACCAATCGGTCCAATCTTATGCATGAGTTTTCAACATTGAGAGAACTTTGCTGTACGTGTTAACTTTATGTTAAAATTCTAGGATAGTTTCATATTGAACCATATGTAGTAATGTGACTCTGCAGAAAATATACTGCAGCAGAGAAGATTCGGACTCCAAACTCAAATCTGAAGAAATTATAATGTATAAGCAAAAAGAAAAAGAAAGCCATAACTTCTTGTATTCAATTAACATTTACTTGATCTACTTCTTGCATTCTCTGCAACACAATTCCATGTGAATGCCGACAGATCGGGTGAGGGTCGGCGGAGTGATGGGGGTCAGACAAGCCCTAACTCGCCTCGGTTTTTTTTTTTTTTTTTTTTTTAGTTTGCTTATTTTTAATATAATTTTAGTGATAAACCATATATTTAGCAAAATTTAAATCCAAGCTTAGCTCCATATTGTCATAGTAGAATTCATGATGCATTCGGTTTATTTTAGTGTAATATAGGTCTTGGAATATGTTATTTTGAATAGAAATGAAAAATCACCCAAAAAAAAATCTTAAAAAGAGAGAAGGGGTAAAGATGACATTTAATAAAAGAAAATGACGCTTTTAGGATTGTGCCATCTCATGTGTAGAGACATTTCATGATAGGGCTGCATCTAATATTAGATATTAGAAAATATAAAAATTAGATTAATTAGGGTTAGTTTAATTCGTTACTTTAGCATAGCATGTTTTTCACCAAATATTGCACCGCTTAAGTCTTCTTTAGAGTCATGCAACCTTTAGTTAGAGGCATGGGCACGTTTAGTTTGGGCTTCACTCATGGGATCCGGAAGAAGTACAACCCAAGTGCATTAAAAGTTAGGAAAGTGACATTTAAGTACCCAAATGGAAGCAAAATGGATTACTTAAGTGCCAATTCAGCCAAAATTCGGCCAAAATGCTGATATAGCGATTTTCCGGCGAAATAAGTGCAAAACGACGTCATTTCGCACATTGACATGGCTAGACAATGTAAAAATGACGTTGTTTTAGTGTGAAGTGATAAAAAATTAATATAAAACTAAATTTATTTAAAACATTAAAAAAAATTGAATAAAACTAAATTAATTTAAAACATAATCAATATTTGAGATAATTGAAGTCCGATGAATCTAGATCTAGATAAATTTTTTATGATTCCCAGAGGAAAAAATGACTTGTCTGCGACATTTCTCTCTTGGGTTGAGCGTGTAAAATAATCCAAAGTTTCCTTTTATATTAAGGTTAGGTTACCATTAATTGCCTCTACATTTTTAATTCACTCATGTTTTCTAATGTCAATACGGTTATAATAGAACATTTAAAAATAATTTGAGCATCTCATATTGAATCATACTAAAACCATGCAAACCTCAACCTTGTTATTGGGTCTCACATGGATCCTAAATAAAAGATTGAATCAACCTTTGAGATAATTCAAGTTTGATGAATCTAGATCTAGACAAATTTTTTCATGATCCCTAGAGGAAAACATGACTTGTCTGCAATATTTTCTCTATTGGGTCAAATGCATAAAAAATCTAATGTTTCTTTTCGTATTGAGGTTAGGTTACCATTAATTGCCTCTATATTTTAAATTCACTCATGTTTTCTTCTAAATGTCCGTATGGTTACAAGAGAACATTTAAAAACAATATGGGCATCTTGAATTGAATTATACTGAAAGCATGCAAAACTCGACTCAGCTCTTGGGTCCCATGTGGGACCCAAATAAAAGATTAACATAATCAATATTTGAGATAATTCAAGTCCGATGAATCCAAATCTAGACAATTTTTTTCATGATTCCCAGAAGAAAACTCGACTTGTCTGCGATATTTTCTCTCTTGGGTTGAGCGTGTAAAATAATCCAAAGTTTATTTTTATATTAAGGTTAGGTTACAATTAATTGCCTCTACATTTTTAATTTACTCACGTTTTCTAATGTCAATACGGTTATAATAGAACATTTAAAAACAATTTAAGCATCTCATATTGAATCATACTAAAAGCATGCAAAGCTCAACCTTGTTGTTGGGACTCACATGGATCATAAATAAAAGATTGAATCAACATTTGAGATAATTGAAGTCTGATGAATCCAAATCTAGACAAATTTTTTCATGATCCCTAGAGGAAAACATGACTTGTCTGCAATATTTTCTCTCAGGGTTGAATGCATAAAATAATCCAATGTTTCTTTTTGGATTGAAGTTAGGTTACCATTATATGCGTTAACATTTAAAATTCACTCATGTTTTATACTAAATGTCAATATGGTTATAATAGAACATATAAAAACAATTTGAGCATCCCGTACTGAATCATACTAAAAAAATGCAAAGCTCAACCTTGTTGTTGGGTCTCACATGCATCCGAAATAAAAGATTCAATCAACCTTTGAGATAATTGAAGTCGATGAATCAGATCCAGACAAATTTTTTCAGGATCCCTAGAGGAAAACATGACTTGTCTGCAATATTTTCTCTCTTGGGTTGAATGTATAAAATAATATAATGGTTATAATAGAACATTTAAAAACAATATGAGCATCTTGAATTGAATCATACTGAAAGCACGCAAAACTCGACCCGGCTGTTGGGTCACATGTGGGACCAAAATAAAAGACTAACAAAATCAATATTGGAGATAATTGAAGTCTGATGAATCAAGATATAGACAATTTTTTTCATGATTCGCAGAGGCATACATGACTTCTCTGCGATATCTTTTCTCTCAGGTTGAGCGTGTAAAATAATCCAAAATTTCTTTTTATATTAAGGTTAGGTTACCATTAATTGCCACTACATTTTTAATTCACTCACGTTTTCAAATGTCAATACGGTTATAATAGAACTTTTAAAAACAATTTGAGCATCTCGTATTGGATCATACTAAAAGCATGCAACGCTCAACCTTGTTGTTGGGCAAGATATGGATCCTAAATAACAGATTGAATCAACCTTCAAGATAATCGAACTCTGATGAATCCAAATCCAGACAAATTTTATCATGATCCCTAGAGGAAAACATGACTTGCTGCAATATTTTCTCTCGTAGGTTGAATGTATAAAATAATCCAATTTTCCTTCTTATATTGAGGTTAGGTTACCATTAATAACCTATACATTTAAAATTAACTCATGTTTTCTACTAAATGCCAGTATGGTTATAACAGAACATATAAACATAATTTGAGCATCTCGTACTCAATCATACTAAAGGCATGCAAAGCTCAACCTTGTTGTTGGGTCTCACACGGATCCCAAATAAAACATTGAATCAACCTTTGAGATAAATGAAGTCTGATGAATCCAGATCCAGACAAATTTTTTCATGATCCCTAGAGGAAAACATGACTTGTTTCCAATATTTTCTCTCTTCGGTTGAATGTACAAAATAGTCCAATGTTTCTTTTTGTATTGAGGTTAGGTTACCATTAATTACCTATACATTTAAAATTCACTTATGTTTTCTACAAAAAGTCAGTATGGTAAAAATAGAACATATGAAAACAATTTCAGCTTCTCGTCTTGAAACATACTAAAAGCATGCAAAGCTCAACCTCGTTGTTGGGTCCCCATGGATCCTAAATAAAAGATTGAATCAACCTTTTAGATAATTGAAGTCTAATGAATCCAGATCCGCAGACAAATTTTTTCATGATCTTTAGAGCAAAACAAGACTTGTCTACAATATTTTCTCTCTTAGCTTTTTTGTATAAAATAATCAAATGTTTCTTTTTGTATTGAGGTTAGCTTACCATTGATTACATATACATTTAAATTTCACACATGTTTTCTACTAAATGTCAGTATGGTTATAATAGAACATATAAAAAATATTTGAGCATCCTGTTGAATCATATTTAAAGCATGCAAACCTCAACCTTGTTGTTGGGTCTCACATGGATCCTAAATAAAAGATTGAATCAACCTTTGAGATAATTGAAGTCTGATAAATCGAGATCCCAGACAAATTTTTCATGATCCCTAGAAGAAAACATGACTTGTCTGCAATATTTTCTCTCTTGGGTTGAATGTATAAAATAATCCAATGTTTCTTTATGTATTGAGGTTAGGTTACTATTAATTACCTATACATTTAAAATTCACTTATGTTTTCTACAAAATCTCAGTATGGTAATAATAGAACATATGAAAACAATTTCAGCTTGTACTGAAACATACTAAAAGCATGCAAAGCTCAACCTCGTTGTTGGGTCCCACATGGATCCTAAATAAAAGATTGAATCAACCTTTTAGATAATTGAAGTCTAATGAATCGAGATCCAGACAAATATTTTCATGATCCTTAGAGGAAAACATGACTTGTCTGCAATATTTTCTCAGGTTTTATGTATAAAATAATCAAATGTTTCTTTTTGTATTGAGGTTAGCTTACCATTGATTACATATACATTTAAAATTAACTCATGTTTTCTACTAAATGCCAGTATGGTTATAACAGAACATATAAACATAATTTGAGCATCTCGTACTCAATCATACTAAAGGCATGCAAAGCCCAACCTTGTTGTTGGGTCTCACACGGATCCCAAATAAAAGATTGAATCAACCTTTGAGATAATTGAAGTCTGATGAATCCGATCCAGACAAATTTTTCATGATCCCTACAGAAAACATGACTTGCTTCCAATATTTTTCTCTTCGGTTGAATGTACAAAATAGTCCAATGTTTCTTTTTGTATTGAGGTTAGGTTACCATTAATTACCTATACATTTAAAATTCACTTATGTTTTCTACAAAAAGTCGGTATGGTAAAAATAGAACATATGAAAACAATTTCAGCTTCGTACTGAAACATACTAAAAGCATGCAAAGCTCAACCTCGTTGTTGGGTCCCACATGGATCCTAAATAAAAGATTGAATCAACCTTTTAGATAATTGAAGTCTAATGAATCCAGATCCAGACAAATTTTTTCATGATCTTTAGAGCAAAACAAGACTTGTCTACAATATTTTCTCTCTTAGCTTTTTTGTATAAAATAATCAAATGTTTTTTTTTTGTATTGAGGTTAGGTTACCATTGATTACATATACATTTAAATTTCACACATGTTTTCTACTAAATGTCGGTATGGTTATAATAGAACATATAAAAAATATTTGAGCATCAGACTGAATCATATTTAAAGCATGCAAAGCTCAACCTTGTTCTTGGGTCTCACATGGATCCTAAATAAAAGATTGAATCAACCATTGAGATAATTGAAGTCTGATAAATCGAGATCCAGACAAATTTTTCATGATCCCTAGAAGAAAACATGACTTGTCCGCAATATTTTCTCTCTTGGGTTGAATGTATAAAATAATCCAATGTTTCTTTATGTATTGAGGTTAGGTTACTATTAATTACCTATACATTTAAAATTCACTTATGTTTTCTACAAAATGTCGGTATGGTAATAATAGAACATATGAAAACAATTTCAGCTTGTACTGAAACATACTAAAAGCATGCAAAGCTCAACCTCGTTGTTGGGTCCCACATGGATCCTAAATAAAAGATTGAATCAACCTTTTAGATAATTGAAGTCTAATGAATCGAGATCCAGACAAATATTTTCATGATCCTTAGAGGAAAACATGACTTGTCTGCAATATTTTCTCAGGTTTTATGTATAAAATAATCAAATGTTTCTTTTGTATTGAGGTTAGCTTACCATTGATTACATATACATTTAAAATTAACTCATGTTTTCTACTAAATGCCAGTATGGTTATAACAGAACATATAAACATAATTTGAGCATCTCGTACTCAATCATACTAAAGGCATGCAAAGCTCAACCTTGTTGTTGGGTCTCACACGGATCCCAAATAAAAGATTGAATCAACCTTTGAGATAATTGAAGTCTGATGAATCCAGATCCAGACAAATTTACTCATGATCCCTAGAGGAAAACATGACTTGCTTCCAATATTTTCTCTCTTCGGTTGAATGTACAAAATTGTCCAATGTTTCTTTTGTATTGAGGTTAGGTTACCATTAATTACCTATACATTTAAAATTCACTTATGTTTTCTACAAAAAGTCAGTATGGTAAAAATAGAACATATGAAAACAATTTCAGCTTCTCGCACTGAAACATACTAAAAGCATGCAAAGCTCAACCACGTTGTTGGGTCCCACATGGATCCTAAATAAAAGATTGAATCAACCTTTTAGATAATTGAAGTCTAATGAATCCGAGATCCAGACAAATTTTTCATGATCTTTAGAGCAAAACAAGACTTGTCTACAATATTTTCTCTCTTAGCTTTTTTGTATAAAATAATCAAATGTTTCTTTTTGTATTGAGGTTAGGTTACCATTGATTACATATACATTTAAATTTCACACATGTTTTCTACTAAATGTCAGTATGGTTATAATAGAACATATAAAAAATATTTGAGCATCCTGTCTTGAATCATATTTAAAGCATGCAAAGCTCAACCTTGTTGTTGGGTCTCACATGGATCCTAAATAAAAGATTGAATCAACCTTTGAGATAATTGAAGTCCGATAAATCGAGATCCAGACAAATTTACTCATGATCCCTAGAGGAAAACATGACTTGCTTCCAATATTTTCTCTCTTCGGTTGAATGTACAAAATTGTCCAATGTTTTTTTGTATTGAGGTTAGGTTACCATTAATTACCTATACATTTAAAATTCACTTATGTTTTCTACAAAAAGTCAGTATGGTAATAATAGAACATATGAAAACAATTTCAGCTTGTACTGAAACATACTAAAAGCATGCAAAGCTCAACCTCGTTGTTGGGTCCCACATGGATCCTAAATAAAAGATTGAATCAACCTTTAGATAATTGAAGTCTAATGAATCGAGATCCAGACAAATATTTTCATGATCCTTAGAGGAAAACATGACTTGTCTGCAATATTTTCTCAGGTTTTATGTATAAAATAATCAAATGTTTCTTTTTGTATTGAGGTTAGCTTACCATTGATTACATATACATTTAAAATTAACTCATGTTTTCTACTAAATGCCAGTATGGTTATTGTGACATCCCAAATTTTCAACCCTGTCTTCTACTGAATTAATCGGGCATTTCATTGACGCGTCTATAGGGTTATTCTCAGAGCCGATCACTCTCGAGATAACTAGACTAGCTGGGGAAATTATTAAGAAATTTTAAGTCAATAGACTTGAGAACTCGATCGGGAATCGCTCTTGACCGTGTCTATCTTTAGAGGCCATTCGGCGCAAAGTATAAAATCGATTAGAGATCGAGATAGGTCGGTTCGACCGAGATGTGTGGCTAATCGTGGGTGACACCACTAAATTAGAAAATTCTCGTTGGACCGGCACTAGACCGATTTCTTATTGTTTTGGTACTGTGTCCGTAATTGAATCCTCGAGATTTTCACGACAATCAAGAGTCGCCATTGAGTCGAGTGGATTCATAGTGGCTCGAAGAAAATCGACCACGGGTCATTTGCCTTAAAAAGTTCTGAAAACTACCCGATAGTCTAGGTCACGCTAAAAACGCGCCGAATGAAAATTAACCGCCAATTCGAGTCCGATTTCAGAAATTGAAGTTTTGGCGATGTCACAAGCTATTTTAGGAACGTCAACTCAATCTCAGAAGATTTTCGGAGATTCGGGAAATTTTACGAAAATTGGGTTCGGACGTCGCGGAACTTGGATGGAAATTGATTGGCTAAATTGATAGAAAATTGGACGTTGGGACTGAGCCGTTGTGTGTCGGGATTTATAGAAAATCATTTGGGATTTTTCTACATCAAAATCGACCTCAATTTGGAGAGATTGGAATTCAAATTTAGTTCGAACTTAGTTAAAATCGAATCTCAAGATGGGGTGTGCAACATTGGTATCGGTTTGGATTTTGGTGGATTCTTAAAGTGAGGAAAAATGCGAGACGAACAATGAATGATCAATGAAATTGTGAGAATCGGTGAGATGAAATCAAGAGGAATTAGAATCAATCGGCGCCATCTCTCTCAATTTCGTAACCCCCTTAAAGCCAAAAGAAAATGGACCACTTGGGAGGTTATATAGGACGTTTGGATGGCTTATTGACGCCAAGTATTAATGACGCATTTTAGAATGGTTTTAGGAAGATATTTTCTAAATATCCAAGCAAGTGGAGCCCAACTCTTCCTCATCCATTCCCTCTATCTTCGCACGTCTCCCTCAGCCGGTGCTCACAGCGTTCGTCGACCTCTCCTGCTGCTGCTTTTGTCTTGCTTTCATTTTCATCCGAAGAGGCACCGCCTGCAACTCCACGATCGTTTGCTGCTTCTTTCGTCCGTCCAAGATCGAAGCCGCACGTCACCGAGCCATCTTCCCTCGCGTCTTCAGCCCATCTCAGCCGTGCGATTGGTCAACAAGCGAACCAGCGAAGCCATGGATTGACTGCTGGAAGCCCACGACTCCACCGAGTTTGGTCGGCCACTCACGCCCTCTCTCCAGCTCGCCAGCACCACCGAAGGAGGAAGTCTCCACGCGTCCGAGTCTTCTCTTGAGTCGGTCAACAACAACAACACCGAAGCTCCTTGGTTGACTCCCTACTGCCAGCGAACTGCCTCCATCCGTGTCTCCCCTCCGTCTCCCCCACCGAGTGAAGCCACACGCGAGCTGCCCCTCATCCGCGCCATCTGTCCGCAATCCAACTTCTCTCAGTCAACTTCAAGCCACGCCGAAGCCCCTTCGTTGACTGCATCTCGTCCGCAACGCCAGCCCACTCATCTTCAGTCACGACGCTTCAGTCCGCACGTCCACGAGTGTCTTCGGTCAGCAATTTCCACCGAAGGAATTCCAGAACTCCAGCACACACGGTTCCACCGTGTAGCCTCCTGTGCTGCCTTTGACCATGTGAGTCCTCCAATTGAAGCAGCGGCCAGCACATCTCTCACGTCCGCTCAGTCTTCAGCTGCGTGGACTCCTTCAGCTTGCTCATCTCCACGAAGCAAGACGCCGAAGCTGCTTCTTTGCCGTTTCTCTCGCCTGGTCTGGCTTGCACTCTAGCTCACAGCCCAGCCCATGAGGCCAATGACTTCAGCCCAGCCATTGATTAATTTCGGCAGCCCAATAACAGCCCACTTCGCAGCCAGCATTTTGGTCCATCAAGCAGCCTGCAATTTGACATCTTGAAGCCCAGCAATTTCCTTGTGAGCTCAGCCCATCATCAATTAGAATTGAAGCCCAGCCTTTTTGAGGCCCAGTTTCCAGCAACCAATTGAAGTCCAGCCCACCAATTTGAAGACCAAGTTAGTTCAGTCCAGAAATTCAGCAGGTCCAGCCCATTCCAGTGCAAGAACAAATCTCAATTGGGCTGAGATTTGTTGGGCCAAGGTCAAGGCCCGGTCCCAAGCCCACCGGTGTTGTCGAAAGTCCGATTTCGGCCGCCGTCGCGTCGCCGTTGCGGTGATTCGGTCTCCGCTTTTGCCAAGTGAGTTTTACTCACTAATGCTTTATTAGTTTGCTAATTATGCTTAAGGTTGGTTAGATTTAATTAAGTGCAATTAGGTGGTTAGATTAGGTTAGAACAATTAATTTAGTGACTTAATGATGCATGTTAGGTGGTTAGACCTAGCTATTAGCAAGTAGAAATGTTTGGTTATTTATTGAATGTATCTCGGGATTTTTCCCGACCCGTTTCGGGCTCCAATAAGGCAATATAGGCCTAAATTGGATTTTTAATGTTTATTTATTTATTTTCGAAATTTATTTATTTAATTAATTATTTTTCCGGAAATTCAACCGGGATGGCCGGTGACCGGAATTTCGTGCCGATTGTCGTGGTGCAGACCGTTTATTTAATTGAGCTCTACGTTGTGTGGAATTGAATTTATTGCGAAATTTTAGGAATTGTCCTAAATTGTTTGTTATTGAGTATTTGATTGGTAATGGCTAAGCATGGATATATAGCGCCAGTACGTTGATGGGCTATATAGTAGGGAGAATGGTGAGACCAATCAGGTACGATATTATTGGACATACGTGGTTCGGTGATTGGAAGTATCACCGCGAAAACGGCGCCTTAAAGAACGCACGTAAATGACTTATAGACACACGTGGTTCGGTGGTTATGGGAATATCACTGGTGAAAACGGCGCCTTAAAGAACGCACGATGTTGTCTATAGCCGATGTCACCTTGGCGAAAACGACGCCCTTGAAAGGACACGTGGTTCGGTGATCAAGGTTATCATTTGGTGAAAACGGCGCCTTAAAGAACGCACGGTGTCGGTGATCGGTATGTCATTGGCGAAAACGACGCCCGAGAAACACATGTGATTTGGTGAATGAGTACACCACTGAGAAAGTGTGGTATGAGTGGGAATGACCTAGAAAGGGTCTGGCTGACATGTAATCGACTTAGTCGATTGATCAATGCTTGATCGGATGTCGTGAATTGTTTGAATATCTGTGTTTAACCTTGAATTGCAGGTTGGAACTGAGGCCAAGGTAAGTCCTTTGACTCGTGTTGTGCTTAGGCAACCGTATGGCGTATTAGTTTATTAATCGGGTCTTAGTGGGTAGGACTCGCTGAGACGTGGTCTCATTGGTTATTGAATAACCATTTCAGGACCCTGAGGAGAAGCTAAGGAAGGGGAACCTGAAGGGGAGAAAGACTTTTGAAGAAGAAGATGATCCAGAGAGGGATCTTGAATATAACCCGGATGTGGATTGAGATCCCATCCCTTTTGTGAACCCTATCTTGGTATAGATAGGTGTGGGACTTTATGCTGTAAATAGTATTGTAAATATACTATGAGTTGTGCTGTTAATGAAAGTGTGGTTATGAATTTCAATAAGAAAAATATGGCCTACTTTCCTATCCCATTGTTTTATTGTCTGGGGGATTTATAACTGCTTCCGCATGTGCTTAATAAAAACAAAGGGTCGGCGATACATAGTCCTGGGATATCGCATCCTAAAATCGACCAAGTAGAAGGATGTGCGCGCGTCCGAGGATCGGGGCGTGACAGTTATAACAGAACATATAAACATAATTTGAGCATCTCGTACTCAATCATACTAAAGGCATGCAAAGCTCAACCTTGTTGTTGGGTCTCACACGGATCCCAAATAAAAGATTGAATCAACCTTTGAGATAATTGAAGTCTGATGAATCCAGATCCAGACAAATTTACTCATGATCCCTAGAGGAAAACATGACTTGCTGCCAATATTTTCTCTCTTCGGTTGAATGTACAAAATTGTCCAATGTTTCTTTTTGTATTGAGGTTAGGTTACCATTAATTACCTATACATTTAAAATTCACTTATGTTTTCTACAAAAAGTCAGTATGGTAAAAATAGAACATATGAAAACAATTTCAGCTTCTCGTACTGAAACATACTAAAAGCATGCAAAGCTCAACCACGTTGTTGGGTCCCACATGGATCCTAAATAAAAGATTGAATCAACCTTTTAGATAATTGAAGTCTAATGAATCCAGATCCAGACAAATTTTTTCATGATCTTTAGAGCAAAACAAGACTTGTCTACAATATTTTCTCTCTTAGCTTTTTTGTATAAAATAATCAAATGTTTCTTTTTGTATTGAGGTTAGGTTACCATTGATTACATATACATTTAAATTTCACACATGTTTTCTACTAAATGTCAGTATGGTTATAATAGAACATATAAAAAATATTTGAGCATCCTGTACTGAATCATATTTAAAGCATGCAAAGCTCAACCTTGTTGTTGGGTCTCACATGGATCCTAAATAAAAGATTGAATCAACCTTTGAGATAATTGAAGTCCGATAAATCGAGATCCAGACAAATTTTTTCATGATCCCTAGAAGAAAACATGACTTGTCTGCAATATTTTCTCTCTTGGGTTGAATGTATAAAATAATCCAATGTTTCTTTATGTATTGAGGTTAGGTTACTATTAATTACCTATACATTTAAAATTCACTTATGTTTTCTACAAAATGTCAGTATGGTAATAATAGAACATATGAAAACAATTTCAGCTTGTACTGAAACATACTAAAAGCATGCAAAGCTCAACCTCGTTGTTGGGTCCCACATGGATCCTAAATAAAAGATTGAATCAACCTTTTAGATAATTGAAGTCTAATGAATCGAGATCCAGACAAATATTTTCATGATCCTTAGAGGAAAACATGACTTGTCTGCAATATTTTCTCAGGTTTTATGTATAAAATAATCAAATGTTTCTTTTGTATTGAGGTTAGCTTACCATTGATTACATATACATTTAAAATTAACTCATGTTTTCTACTAAATGCCAGTATGGTTATAACAGAACATATAAACATAATTTGAGCATCTCGTACTCAATCATACTAAAGGCATGCAAAGCCCAACCTTGTTGTTGGGTCTCACACGGATCCCAAATAAAAGATTGAATCAACCTTTGAGATAATTGAAGTCTGATGAATCCAGATCCAGACAAATTTTTTCATGATCCCTAGAGGAAAACATGACTTGCTTCCAATATTTTCTCTCTTCGGTTGAATGTACAAAATTGTCCAATGTTTCTTTTTGTATTGAGGTTAGGTTACCATTAATTACCTATACATTTAAAATTCACTTATGTTTTCTACAAAAAGTCAGTATGGTAAAAATAGAACATATGAAAACAATTTCAGCTTCTCGTACTGAAACATACTAAAAGCATGCAAAGCTCAACCACGTTGTTGGGTCCCACATGGATCCTAAATAAAAGATTGAATCAACCTTTAGATAATTGAAGTCTAATGAATCCAGATCCAGACAAATATTTTCATGAACTTTAGAGCAAAACAAGACTTGTCTACAATATTTTCTCTCTTAGCTTTTTGTATAAAATAATCAAATGTTTCTTTTTGTATTGAGGTTAGGTTACCATTGATTACATATACATTTAAATTTCACACATGTTTTCTACTAAATGTCAGTATGGTTATAATAGAACATATAAAAAATATTTGAGCATCCTGTCTGAATCATATTTAAAGCATGCAAACCTCAACCTTGTTGTTGGGTCTCACATGGATCCTAAATAAAAGATTGAATCAACCTTTGAGATAATTGAATTCTGATAAATCGAGATCCAGACAAATTTTTCATGATCCCTAGAGGAAAACATGACTTGTCTGCAATATTTTCTCTCTTGGGTTGAATGTATAAAATAATCCAATGTTTCTTTATGTATTGAGGTTAGGTTACTATTAATTACCTATACATTTAAAATTCACTTATGTTTTCTACAAAATGTCAGTATGGTAATAATAGAACATATGAAAACAATTTCAGCTTGTACTGAAACATACTAAAAGCATGCAAAGCTCAACCTCGTTGTTGGGTCCCACATGGATCCTAAATAAAAGATTGAATCAACCTTTTAGATAATTGAAGTCTAATGAATCGAGATCCAGACAAATCTTTTCATGATCCTTAGAGGAAAACATGACTTGTCTGCAATATTTTCTCAGGTTTTATGTATAAAATAATCAAATGTTTCTTTTTGTATTGAGGTTAGCTTACCATTGATTACATATACATTTAAATTTCACACATGTTTTCTACTAAATGTCAGTATGGTTATAATAGAACATAGAAAAAATATTTGAGCATCCCTGACTGAATCATATTAAAAGCATCCAAAGCTCAACCTTGTTGTTGGGTCTCACATGGATCCTAAATAAAAGATTGAATCAACCTTTGAGATAATTGAATTCTGATAAATCGAGATCCAGACAAATTTTTCATGATCCCTAGAAGAAAACATGACTTGTCTGCAATATTTTCTCTCTTGGGTTGAATGTATAAAATAATCCAATGTTTCTTTATGTATTGAGGTTAGGTTACTATTAATTACCTATACATTTAAAATTCACTTATGTTTTCTACAAAATGTCAGTATGGTATTAATAGAACATATGAAAACAATTTCAGCTTGTACTGAAACATACTAAAAGCATGCAAAGCTCAACCTCGTTGTTGGGTCCCACATGGATCCTAAATAAAAGATTGAATCAACCTTTTAGATAATTGAAGTCTAATGAATCGAGATCCAGACAAATATTTTCATGATCCTTAGAGGAAAACATGACTTGTCTGCAATATTTTCTCAGGTTTTATGTATAAAATAATCAAATGTTTCTTTGTGTATTGAGGTTAGCTTACCATTGATTACATATACATTTAAATTTCACACATGTTTTCTACTAAATGTCAGTATGGTTATAATAGAACATATAAAAAATATTTGAGCATCCCTGACTGAATCATATTAAAAGCATGCAAAGCTCAACCTTGTTGTTGGGTCTCACATGGATCCTAAATAAAAGATTGAATCAACCTTTGAGATAATTGAATTCTGATAAATCGAGATCCAGACAAATTTTTTCATGATCCCTAGAAGAAAACATGACTTGTCTGCAATATTTTCTCTCTTGGGTTGAATGTATAAAATAATCCAATGTTTCTTTATGTATTGAGGTTAGGTTACTATTAATTACCTATACATTTAAAATTCACTTATGTTTTCTACAAAATGTCAGTATGGTATTAATAGAACATGTGAAAACAATTTCAGCTTGTACTGAAACATACTAAAAGCATGCAAAGCTGAACCTCGTTGTTGGGTCCCACATGGATCCTAAATAAAAGATTGAATCAACCTTTTAGATAATTGAAGTCTAATGAATCGAGATCCAGACAAATATTTTCATGATCCTTAGAGGAAAACATGACTTGTCTGCAATATTTTCTCAGGTTTTATGTATAAAATAATCAAATGTTTCTTTTTGTATTGAGGTTAGCTTACCATTGATTACATATACATTTAAATTTCACACATGTTTTCTACTAAATGTCAGTATGGTTATAATAGAACATATAAAAATATTTGAGCATCCCGACTGAATCATATTAAAAGCATGCAAAGCTCAACCTTGTTGTTGGGTCTCACATGGATCCTAAATAAAAGATTGAATCAACCTTTGAGATAATTGAATTCTGATAAATCGAGATCCAGACAAATTTTTTCATGATCCCTAGAAGAAAACATGACTTGTCTGCAATATTTTCTCTCTTGGGTTGAATGTATAAAATAATCCAATGTTTCTTTATGTATTGAGGTTAGGTTACTATTAATTACCTATACATTTAAAATTCTCTTATGTTTTCTACAAAATGTCAGTATGGTAATAATAGAACATATGAAAACAATTTCAGCTTGTACTGAAACATACTAAAAGCATCCAAAGCTCAACCTTTTGTTGGGTCGCACATGGATTCCAAATAAAAGATTGAATCAACCTTTGAGATAATTGAAGTCTCATGAATGCAGATCCAGACAAATTTTTCATGATCCTTAGAGGAAAACATGACTTGTTTGCAATTTATTCTCTCTTGGGTTTTATGTATAAAATAATCAAATGTTTCTTTTTGTATTGAGGTTAGGTTACCATGAATTACATATACATTTAAAATTCACTCATGTTTTCTACTAAATGTCAAAATGGTTATAATAGAACGTATAAAAAATATTTGAGCATTTGGTACTAAATCATACTAAAAGCATGCAAAGCTCAACCTTGTTGTTGGGTCTCACATGGATCCTAAATAAAAGATGGAATCAACCTTTGAGATAATTGAAGTCTGAAAAATGGAGATCCAGACAAATTTTTTCATGATCCCTAGAAGAAAACATGACTTTTCTGCAATATTTTCTCTCTTGGGTTGAATGTATAAAATAATCCAATGTTTCTTTTTGTATTGAGGTTAGGTTACCATTAATTACCTATACATTTAAAATTCAGTCATGTTTTCAACTAAATGTCAGAATGGTTATAATAGAACATATAAAAAATATTTGAGCATCTCGTACTAAATCATACTAAAAGCATGCAAAGCTCAACCTTGTTGTAAGGTCGCACATGGATTCAAAATAAAAGATTGAATCAACCTTTGAGAAAATTGAAGTATGATGAATCCAGATCCAGACAAATTTGTTCACGATCCTTGGAGGAAAACATGACTTGCCTACAATATTTTCTCTCTTGGGTTGTATGTATAAAATAATCCAATAATTCTTTTTGTATTGAGGTTAGGTTACCATTAATTACCTATACATTTAAAATTCACTCATGTTTTCTACTAAATGTCAGTATGGTTATAATAGAAAATATAAAAAGAATTTGAGCATCTCGTACTGAATCATACTAAAAGCATGCAAAGCTCAACCTTGTTGTTGGGTCTCACATGGATCCTAAATAAAAGATTGAGTTAACCTTTGAGATAATTGAAGTCTGATGAATCCAGATCCCGACAAATTTTTTCATGATCCTTAAATGAAAACATGACTTGTCTGCAATATTTTCTCTCGTGGATTGAATGTATAAAATAATCTAATGTTTCTTTTTGTATTGAGGTTAGGTTACCATTAATTGCCTATATATTTTAAATTCACTCATGTTTTCTTCTAAATGTCAATATGGTTATAGTAGAATATTTAAAAACAATATGGGCATCTCAAATTGAATCATACTGAAAGCTTGCAAAACTCGACTCGGCTGTTGGGTCTCATGTGGGACCTAAATAAAAGATTAACATAATCAATATTTGGGATAATTGAAGTCCGATGAATCCAGCTCTAGAAATATATTTTCATGATTTCCCCAAGGAAAACACGACTTGTCTGTGATATGTTCTCTCTTGGGTTGAGCGTGTAAAACAATCCAAAGTTTCTTTTTATATTGATGTTAGGGTATCATTAATTCCCTCTATATTTTTAATTCACTCACATTTTCTAATGTCAATATGGTTATAATAGAACATATGAAAACAATTTGAGCATCTCGTACTGAATCATACTAAAAGCATGCAAAGCTCAACCTCGTTGTTGGGTCTCACATGGATCCTAAATAAAAGATTGAATCAACCTTTGAGATAATTGAAGTTTGATGAATCCAGATCCAAACAAAGTTTTTCATGATCCCTAGAGGAAAACATGACTTGTTTGTAATATTTTTTCTCTTGGGTTGAATGTATAAAATAATGTATTGTTTCTTTTTGTATTGAGGTTAGGTTACGATTACTTGCCTCTATATTTAAAATTCACTCATCTTTTCTTCTAAATGTCGATACGGTTATAATAGAACATTTAAAAATAATATGTGCATCTCGAATTGAATCATACTAAAAGCATGCAAAACTCGACCCGGCTATTGGGTCTCATGTGGGACCGACATAAAAGAATAACATAATCAATGTTGGAGATAATTGAAGTCTGGTGAATTCAGATCTAGACAAATTTTTTCATGATTCCCAGAGGAAAACACGACTTGTCGGCGATATTTTCTCTCTTCGGTTGAGCGTGTACACTTATCCAAAGTTTCTTTTTATATTAAGGTTAGGTTATCATTAATTGCCTCGACATTTTTAATACACTCACGTTTTCTAATGTCAATATGGTTATAATAGAACATTTAAAAGCAATTTGAGCATCTCGTACTGAATCATACTAAAGGCATGCAACGCTCAACCTTGTTTTTGGGTCTCACATGGATGCTAAATACAAGATTGAATCAAACTTTGAGATACTCGAAGTCTGATGAATACAGCGCCAGACAAATTATTTCATGATCCCTAGAGGAAAACATGACTTGTCTGCAATATTTTCTCTCTTGGGTTCAATGTATAAAATAAGCCAATGTTTCTTCTTATATTGAGGTTAGGTTACCATTAATTAGCTATACATTTAAACTTCACTCATGTTTTCAACTAAATGTCAGAATGGTTATAATAGAACATATAAAAAATATTTGAGCATCTCGTACTAAATCATACTAAAAGCATGCAAAGCTCAACCTTGTTGTAAGGTCTCACATGGATCCCAAATAAAAGATTGAATCAACCTTTCAGATAATTGAAGTTTGATGAATCTAGATCCAGACAAATTTTTTCATGATCCCTAGAAGAAAACATGACTTGTCTGCAATATTTTCTCTCTTGGGTTGAATGTATAAAATAATCCAATGTTTCTTTTTGTATTGAGGTTAGGTTACCATTAATTACCTATACATTTAAAATTCACTCATGTTTTCTACTAAATGTCAGAATGGTTATAATAGAACATATAAAAAATATTTGAGCATCTCGTACTAAATCATACTAAAAGCATGCAAAGCTCAACCTTGTTGTAAGGTCTCACATGGATCCCAAATAAAAGATTGAATCAACCTTTCAGATAATTGAAGTTTGATGAATCTAGATCCAGACAAATTTTTTCACGATCCTTGGAGGAAAATATGACTTGCCTACAATATTTTCTCTCTTGGGTTGTATGTATAAAATAATCCAATAATTCTTTTTGTATTGAGGTTAGGTTACCATTAATTACCTATACATTTAAAATTCACTCATGTTTTCTACTAAATGTCAGTATGGTTATAATAGAAAATATAAAAACAATTTGAGCATCTCGTACTGAATCATACTAAAAGCATGCAAAGCTCAACCTTGTTGTTGGGTCTCACATGCATCCTAAATAAAAGATTGAATTAACCTTTGAGATAATTGAAGTCTGATGAATCCAGATCCCGACAAATTTTTTCATGATCCCTAGTGGAAAACATGGAAGAAGAACAGCACAAGTGCCATAACTTGGCACGCCGGGACACTTAAGTGCCATAACTTCCAAACGGTACACTTAAGTGCCACTTTTTTTCGAGTGGGACACTTAAGTGCCACCTCCGGCGACCCTTGTCGGAAATCCTACGTGGCAATATTTTATTATTATTTTTTGCCTACGTGGCTCGCCGAGCTCCAAATCAGCATAAAAATTAACAAAAAAATTTTTAAAAAAAGAAAATTTTAAAAATTTTAATTTTAAAAAATTTTAAAAATTTAAAAAAATAAGAAAATTTTAAAAATTTAAGAATTTAAGAATTTAAAAAAAAAAAGTGGGGGAGGTCGAACGGGCGGCCGAGGGCTGAGCCCTCGCCGCCGCCGCCTCCCCGCCGCCGCCGCCCCCGCCGTCGCCGGGAAGGGCCGGCGACGGGAGGGGGAGGGTCGGGGTCGGGGCCGGCCCCCGGCCGACCGACGGCGAGGGCTGCGAGCCCTCGCCAAATCGCGGCGAGGGCCGCGACCCTCGCCCAGATCCGGGCGAGGGCTCGCGGGCCCCCGCCGCCGGCCGGCCGGCCCTGGCCGGGGCCCGGCGACCCCGGCCGACCCTCCCCCTCCGTCGCCGGCCCTTCCCGGCGGGGGGAGGCGGCGAGGGCCCGCGACCCTCGCCGGATCTGGGCAAGGGTCGCGGCCCGCGCCCGCATCTAGGCGAGGGTCACGGCCCTCGCCCAGATCCGGCGAGGGCTCGCGGGCCTCGCCACCTCCCGCCGCCGCCGGGAAGGGCCGCGACGGAGTGGGAGGGTCAGCGAGGGCCCGCGAGCCCTCGCCAGATCTAGGGCAAGGGTCACGGCCCTCGCCGCCCGGCGAGGGCTCGCAGCCCTCGCCGTCGGCCAGCCGGGGACCGACGACCCCGGCCGACCCTCCCCCTCCGTCGCCAGCCCTTCCCGGCGACGGCGGGAGGCGGGCGACGGCGGGGAGGCGGCGGGCGAGGGCTCAGCCCTCGGCCGCCCGTTCGACCCCCCCACCTTTTTTTTTTTTTTTTAATTTTTCATTTTCTTAATTTTTTAAAATTTTTAAATTTTTCTTAATTTTTTAAATTTTTTGAATACTTTATAATTTAATTAATTTTTATATTATTATTTACACGTAGGCACAAACGGCGTCGTTTTTGCGTTTTCTCTGCCACGTCAGCGTGCAAAACGACGCCGTTTTGGACTAAACTCGCCGGAAAATTGCCACGTCAGCCATTTGGCCGGATTTTCGCCGGAGTGGCACTTAAGTGTCCCATTTTACTCCGATGATGGCACTTAAGTGTACCATTTTAAAGTTATGGCACTTAAGTGTCCCGGCGTGCCAAGTTATGGCACTCCAGGTGTCCTCACCTCGGAAAACATGACTTGTCTCCAATATTTTCTCTCTTGGATTGAATGTATAAAATAATCTAATGTTTCTTTTTGTATTGAGGTTAGGTTACCATTAATTGCCTCTATATTTTTAATTCACTCGTGTTTTCTTCTAAAAGTCAATATGGTTATAATAGAACATTTAAAAACAACATGGGCATCTCAAATTGAATCATACAAAAAGCATGCAAAACTCGACTCGGCTGTTGGGTCTCATGTGGGACCTAAATAAAAGATTAACATAATCAATATTTGGGATAATTGAAGTCCAATGAATCCAGCTCTAGACAAATTTTTTCATGATTTCCCAAGGAAAACACGACTTGTCTGCGATATTTTCTCTCTTGGGTTGAGCGTGTAAAATAAGCCAAAGTTTCTTTTTATATTGATGTTAGGTTACCATTAATTGCCTCTATATTTTTAATTCACTCACGTTTTCAAATGTCAATACGGTTATAATAGAACATATAAAAACAATTTGAGCATCTCGTACTAAATCATACTAAAAGCATGCAAAGCTCAAGCTCGTTGTTGGGTCTCACATGGATCCTAAATAAAAGATTCAATCAACCTTTGAGATAATTGAAGTCTGATGAATCCAGATCCAAAGAAAGTTTTTCATGATCCCTAGAGGAAAACATGACTTGTTTGCAATATTTTTCTCTTGGGTTGAATGTATAAAATAATGTAATGTTTCTTTTTATATTGAGGTTAGGTTACCATTACTTGCCTCTATATTCGAAATTCACTCATGTCTTCTTCTAAATTTCGATATGGTTATAATAGAACATTCAAAAATAATATGTGCATCTCGAAATGAATCATACTAAAAGCATGCAAAACTCGACCCGACTATTGGGTCTCATGTGGGACTAAAATAAAAGAATAACATAATCAATGTTGGAGATAATTGAAGTCTGATGAATTCAGATCTAGACAAATTTTTTCATGATTCCCAGAGGAAAACACGACTTGTCGGCGATATTTTCTCTCTTGGGTTGAGCGTGTACAATTATCCAAAGTTTCTTTTTATATTAAGGTTAGGTTATCATTAATTGCCTCTACATTTTTAATACACTCACGTTTTCTAATGTCAATACGGTTATAATAGAACATTTAAAAGCGATTTGAGCATCTCGTACTGAATCATACTAAAAGCATGCAACGCTCCACCTTGTTTTTGGGTCTCACATGGATCCTAAATACAAGATTGAATCAAACTTTGAGATAATCGAAGTCTGATGAATACAGCGCTAGACAAATTATTTCATGATCCCTAAAGGAAAACATGACTTGTCCGCAATATTTTCTCTCTTGGGTTGAATGTATAAAATAATCCAATGTTTCTTCTTATATTGAGGTTAGGTTACCATTAATTACCTATACATTTAAAATTCACTCAGGGTTTCTACTAAATGTAAGTATGGTTATAATAGAACATATAAAAACAATTTGAGCAACTCATCGAATCATACTAAAAGCATGCAAAGCTCAACCTTGTTGTTGGGTCTCACGTGGATCCCAAATAGTGCATTGACTCAACCTTTGAGAAAAATGAAGTCTAATGGATCCAAATGTAGACAAATTTTTTCATGATCCCTAGAGGAAAACATGACTTTTCTGCAATATTTTCTCTCTTTGGTTGAATGTATAAAATAATCCAATGTTTATCCTTATATTGAGGTTAGGTTACGATTAATAACCTATACATTTAAGATTCACTCAGGGTTTCTACTAAATGTAAGTATGGTTATAATAGAACATATAAAAACAATTTGAGCAACTCGTACCGAATCATACTAAAAGCATGCAAAGCTCAACCTTGTTGTTGGGTCTCACGTGGATCCCAAATAGTGCATTGACTCAACCTTTGAGAAAAATGAAGTCTAATGGATCCAAATGTAGACAAATTTTTCATGATCCCTAGAGGAAAACATGACTTTTCTGCAATATTTTCTCTCTTTGGTTGAATGTATAAAATAATCCAATGTTTCTTTTTATATTAAGGTTAGGTTACCATTAATTGTCTCTACATTTTTAATTCACTCACCTTTTCCAATGTCAATACGGTTATAATAGAACTTTTAAAAACAATTTGAGCATCTCGTACTGGATCATATCGCAACGCTCGTCGTTGTTGTTGGGTCTCATATGGATCCTAAATAAAAGATTGAATCAACCTTTGAGATAATCGAAGTCTGATGAATCTAGATCCGGACAAATTTTTTCATGATCCCTAGAGGAAAACATGACTTGTCTGCAATATTTTCTCTCTGAGGTTGAATGTATAAAATAATAAAATGTTTCTTCTTATATTGAGGTTAGGTTACCATTAATTACCTATACATTTATAATTCATTCATGTTTTCTACTAAATGTCAATATTGTTATAATAGAACATATAAAAACAATTTGAGCATCTTGTACTGAATCATACTAAAAGCATGCAAAGCTCAACCTTGTTGTTGGGTCTCACATGGATCCTAAATAAAAGATTGAATCAACCTTTGAGATAATTGAAGTCTGATGAATCCAGATCCAGACAAATATTTTCACGATCCTTGGAGGAAAACATGACTGGCCTACAATATTTTCTCTCTTGGGTTGTATGTATAAAATAATCCAATAATTCTTTTTGTATTGAGGTTAGGTTACCATTAATTACCTATACATTTAAAATTCACTCATGTTTTCTACTAAATGTCAGTATGGTTATAATAGAACATATAAAAACAATTTTAGCATCTCGTACTGAATCATACTAAAAGCATGCAAAGCTCAACCTTGTTGTTGGGTCTCACATGGATCCTAAGTAAAAGATTGAATTAACCTTTGAGATAATTGAAGTTTGATGAATCCAGATCCTGACAAATTTTTTCATGATCCCTAGTGGAAAACATGACTTGTCTCCAATATTTTCTCTTTGAATTGAATGTATAAAATAATCTAATGTTTCTTTTTGTATTGAGGTTAGGTTACCATTAATTGCCTCTATATTTTTAATTCACTCATGTTTTCTTCTAAAAGTCAATGTGGTTATAATAGAACATTTAAAAAGAATATGGGCATCTCAAATTGAATCATCATTGAAAGCATGCAAAACTCGACCCGGCTATTGGGTCTCATGTGGGACCTAAATAAAAGATTAACATAATCAATATTTGGATAATTCAAGTCCGATGAATCCAGATCTAGACAAATTTTTTCATGATTTCCCGAGGAAAACACGACTTGTCTAAGATATTTTCTCTCTTGGGTTGAGCGTGTAAAATAAGCCAAAGTTTCTTTTTATATTGATGTTAGGTTACCATTAATTGCCTCTATATTTTTAATTCACTCACGTTTTCTAATGTCAATACGGTTATAATAGAACATATAAAAACAATTTGAGCATCTCGTACTGAATCATACTAAAAGCATGCAAAGCTCAATCTTCTTGTTGGGTCTCACATGGATCCTAAATAAAAGATTGAATCAACTTTGAGATAATTGAAGTTTGATGAATCCAGATCCAGACAAATTTTTCATGATCCCTAGAGGAAAACATGACTTGTCTGCAATATTTTCTCTCTCGGGTTGAATGTATAAAATAATCTAATGTTTCTTTTTGTATTGAGGTTAGGTTACCATTAATTGCCTTTATATTTTAAATTCACTCATGTTTTCTTCTAAAAGTCAATGTGGTTATAATAGAACATTTAAAAAGAATATGGGCATCTCAAATTGAATCATACTGAAAGCATGCAAAACTCGACCCAGCTATTGGGTCTCATGTGGGACCTAAATAAAAGATTAACATAATCAATATTTGGATAATTCAAGTCCGATGAATCCAGATCTAGACAAATTTTTTCATGATTTCCCGAGGAAAACACGAATTGTCTAAGATATTTTCTCTCTTGTGTTGAGCGTGTAAAATAATCCAAAGTTTCTTTTTATATTGATGTTAGGTTACCATTAATTGCCTCTATATTTTTAATTCACTCACATTTTCTAATGTCAATACGGTTATAATAGAACATTTAAAAACAATTTGAGCATCTCATATTGAATCACATTAAAAGCATGCAAAGCTTGACCTGACTATCGGGTCTTAAGTGCGACCTTAATAAAAGATTCACATAATCAATCTTTGAGATAATTGTAGTCCGGTTAATCTAGATCGAGACAAATTTTTTTTTTTTTGATCCCTAGAGGAGAATGCGACTAGTTTGCGATATTTTTTCGCTCGGGTTAAGCATGTAAAATAATCCAATGTTTCTTTTTGTATTGAGGTTAGGTTACCTTTAATTGCCTCTACATTTCAAATTCACTCACATTTTCTACTAAATGTCAATATGGTTATAATAGAACATTTAAAAACAATTTGAGCATCTCGAACCAAATCATATTGAAAGCATGCAAAGCTCAACCGGGCTATTGGATCTCATGTGGGCCCTAAATAAAATATTAACATAATCAACCTTTGAGATAATTGAAGTCGAGTGAGTCCAAATCCAAACAAAATTTTTCATGATCCCAAGAGGACAACACGACTTATTCACGGTATTTTCTCTCTCGGTTGAACGTGCATAATAGTCCAATGTTTCTTTTTGTATTGAGGTTAGGTTACCATTAATTGCCTATACATTTCAAATTCACTCATGTTTTATGCTAAATGTCAGTACAGTTATAATAGAACATTTAAAAACAATTCGAACATCTTGTACTGAATCCTAGGACCATTAGCTCCCTAATTAATTATAGTCTATAGAGAATCCGATGAGCCGCATTTAATTCTACATACTAATTGGAACGGAAACGAACAACTAGAAAGGCATATTTAAAGGCGTCGAGATGTCCACCAGTCCCGGATGATGCGTTCTAGGAAGTCAACGGTGTAACTGTCAACATCGTATTGCAGCTCTGGTTTCAGTAACGTCAATAAACGTGCCAGTATTTTTTATTAGGCTCTGCATCTTACGAAGCTGAACGATGAATCTTCGCAGAGAAAGAAATTTCTGCTCCTTCCATTCAATCCATTTTCTCTTACAAATGTCAGTGTGAGCTGATGAGATACTGTAAAATAAATCCAAGTTGCAGGTTCGACGTTCCTAAGACCAATCAGAAACAAGTCTCTGATTAAGTTAACCGACATATTTGTTGAAAGAATCGCATCCCACTAATCATTGGTTTTCCCTGATAAACTATTGTCTGACAAGTAAATATGCAAGTTCAATAAAAGAAGACATGGGTCACGATCAAAGATTCTACACCACGCATCAACAAGACAAAAACCATGTCGTCTTCTTATATTTCTTCTCATTAACAGAAACACAGACATATTCATGAGTTTCAGAGGTGTGGATCTTGAAGACTATTAAAAAAAAAAAAAAATCAACATACACTAGGGAAGACACAGATTGAAAGAACGTCTACAAACTGAAATACACATACTCTTGTTATTGAGTGAGCAACTCATTATTACCGAGACTGATTGAATCATTGATTGTAATCTCTTTTGAGAAGTGTATGGGGGTGTTGTATTAGTGTGTGGGAATTAGTAGAATCAACATAGGCTATGTCATAACTTCTCAAAGAATCACTAGCCAAATCCAATCTATGGGCGGCTGCTAGTTTGAAAGAGGTAGATGTTGGCATAATCAAGGACGAACTACTATAAAATGTGCATGCAACTCTTCTCTCTCTCTCTATTTTATTTATGTACTTGGTTGATAGGAGCATATTGCACTTGATATATTCAGCTTACACTTGCCTTTATATACAATATATATTAAATTGTTCATGCATAACCAAACTCAATTTTAGTAATTCCACAAAAATCTATCAACTTTCATTTGAGTGACTCGGGCTGTTTGTAGTCTCCATTGTCACTCAATTTATGGTACAACTCTTTGCAACTCTCCCTATAGGTGTAAATCACACCGATTGAACCACATAAATCTACTGTCCAGTTCATTTCCTTATTTTGTTTATTATTTGTTTGGCTTGTTTTTCACAACACTTAGAACATGCCAATATAAGAAATTGGTAATTGCCAATATTTTTGGAGAAGTAGATGATGCATGTAGAGCACCCCTTGCTATGGTTTGTGATATCTTCAAGCCCTAGCTGATTCCATTTCTATTCTTGGATGCCCCTTTATTCACATATGATATATATATATATATTTTAATCCCAAGTATTACGTTTAAAGAAGCCTACGCTAAGAATTGCGTGCAAAAAAGTTGGGTTTGCCTAAGTGCATGCTGAAAGCATGCAAAGTTCGACGCGCCTATTGGATCCAACATGGGCCTTGAATAAATGATTAACATAATCAAACTTGGAGGTAATTGAAGTCCAATACATCTAGATCGAGACAAATTATTTCATGATCCTAGAGGAAAACGCCACTTTCTATGATATTTTCTCTCTCAAGTTTGATGTGCATAGTAATCCAATGTTTTCTTTTTGTACTGAGATTCGGTTGCCATTAATTGCCTCTAAGAGATATGTTGACTAGAAGTCCTAAATGTAAGGTTTGAACAAGTGCATATATGGTGTAGCTATTTTCTATCTACAAGGCTATAGATATCCATCGGTGAAAGCACGCAAAGCTTGACTGAGTTGTTGGGTCTCACGTGGGCCCTAAATAAAATATTAAAATAATCAAAATTTGACATAGTTGAAGTTCGGTGAATCTAGATCCAAACAAAGTTTTCCCTGATCCCCAAGGAAAATGCGACTTTTTTGCAATATTTTCTCTCTCGGGTTTGATGTGCATAGTAATCCAATGTTTCCTTTTCGTATTGAGATTCGGTTGCCATTAATTGCCCCTAAAAGATATGTTGACTAGAAGTCCTAAATGTAAGGTCTGAACAAGTGTATATATGGTGTAGCTACTTTCTATTGACAAGGCTATAGATATTCATTGGTGAAATCATGCAAAGCTCGACCGAGTTATTGGGTCTCACATGGGCCCTAAATAAAATATTAACGTAATTAAACTTAGAGATAATTGAAGTCTGATGATCCCAAAACTAGACAATTTTTTTCAAGATCCCTAGAGGAAATTAAGAATTTCTGTGATATTTTCTCTCTCGGATTTGACGTACATAATAAATAATGTTTTTTTTTCTGTATTGAGTTTTGATTACCATTAATTGCCTCTACATTTTAAATTCATTAACATTTTATGCTAAATGTTAGTATGGTTATAATAAAACATTTAAAAACGATTTAAGCATGTCGTACTGAATCTCAGGAACATCAGCTCCCTAATTAATTGTTGTCCATGAAGAGTCCGATGAGCCGCATTTAATTCTTCTCACAAATTCGAATGAAAAAGAACAACTAGAAAGAATATTAAAAGGCCCGGATATGTCCATCAAACTTGGATAATGCGTTTTTGGAAGTCTAACGGTGAATTGTCAACATTGTATTACAGAGTGCTGTCGGTTTACGTGGAAATATTTTATATTAGGTTCTGCATGCTCCGCGGTTGAATGTAGAATTTGGGGAAAATTTTAAATAAGAGCTTTTTTATCAAAAAAATCCAGAGTGAATATTATTTTAAATAAGAACTTGAAATGATCAAATTATTTCAAATAAAGATTTAAAATGGCCAAATTATCTTAAAAATAGCTCGAGCTTGTCACCAGCCAAATCTTTGGCCAACCAGTGAGCATGTGACTATTTTTGGTCAACAGAAAATGGTATTTTAATCCAAAAATTTCTAGGTAAACTATTTTTTTAATTTTTACTTTTTCTTTTCTTTTCTTTTTCCTTTTACTTTTTCCTTCTTCCCTCCGCCGACCATCGCCAGGCCTTATTGTTGGCTGACGGAAGTAGCCAATCTCAGGGTTGTCTAGGGCAATGGTTGCCCTCACTTGGAGGGGGAGCACTGCCCTTGCATGGGTTGGTGATTCCACGAGAGTGAGGGTTACTCTCATCAAATTTGGCGGGCAATCCTCGACTAAGGCTGGCGACCTCCGCTGGCCATTGATAAGTGGGCATCAACAAGGTCCAACAATGGCCAAGGGAGGGAAGAGAGAAAAAAAGGAAAAATAAAAAAAAATAAAAAATAAAAATAAACATATATTGAGTACTCCTTTTACTAAAATACCCTTCTCTTATGACTAGAATAGTCACTATGCTTGTCAACCCTTATTTGAGACAATGTCCACTCTGGACCTTTTTTCCAGAAAATAACTCCATTTTAAGTTTCTATTTGAAATTTTCTCTAAAAATTTTTGAGAGAGAGAGAGAGAGAGAGAGAGAGAGAGAGAGAGAGAGAGAGAGAGAGAGAGAGAGAGATTTGCTCCCATCATTAAATCCATTTTTCTTAACAAGTGTCGGTGGGAACTGACAAATCTTGTCGAAAAAAATTAAGTAGCAGTTCCAAATTTCAAAAAGTGAAATCAGTGATGAACAAGTCTCTGATTAATTGAACACACAATTCGAGTGAAAGAATTGCATCCAATCATTATTTTTCCCTTTTACATTATTGTATGGCAAGGAGAAGGGGGAAGGGGTATTTTAGTGCACTGAAATGTTTTTCTGTGGTCTTGTACCTTGTTAGTATAACTCGGTTAACCGGGAAGTTTTGTTTGTAGAGATTTTTCCAATTCCACAGTGGAGAGCTTGTGATTAAAATGTCACCCTTTCAATTTTGCAGACTAAACTTGATTACCCCGGTGAGTGTTAGACTTCGTCTTTTGGTTACATAAGAGATGATTTTGGGCCTTTTGTCATTTGCTCCCTCACATTTCAAAGCAACGAAAGAACTTTTGGACCATTCCAAAGAGAGAAAGGGAAGTGATTTTCATTTTCCTCAACCGGTAGAAACAACGTTGGATTTCATGAAAGGTCTAGAGCCCTTCTCAATTGGTTCAACGTGCACATAGTACACTATTATTGAGAGCTGACTTTGTGTGCCTGCCTTTGTTGATGTCGAGTATACTTTGCCGGTGCACGTGCTTTCAAGTGTACATTCTTTATCATTCTTAGTACATGCCAGCATATGTAATTGATCATTGTCACATCGCTTGACGTTCTTTGCCATATTGCCCCATAATTTTGGAGAAGTAGATGTCGCATTTAGAGCACCTCTCGGTTTGGTTTGTAATATCCTTGAGCCCTAGCTACATCCACTTCGGTTCTTGAGCACCCCTTTATCTACGTGTGGCATCTGGTCTTTTATTTATTTATTTCATATCAGGTTCTACGTTTAGAGTAGCCTTTTTTTCTTTTTTGCTATAATACGTTTAGAGTAGCCTATGTTAAGAATCGCGGGCGAAAAGCTTGGGCATGAATTTTCTATCTACAAGACTATGAATCCTTACTGATGAATACATGGGGCGCTAGATCTAACCGTTGGGTTTCACGTGGGCCCTAAATAAAACCTTCCCGTAATCAACGTTTGAGATAAATCAAGTCCCGTTGATCCGGACCTAGATAAATTTTTCTGTCACTCCGAGGGGAAACATGACTAGTCTACATTATTTTATGTCTGGGGTTGGACGGGCATGATATCTAATGTTTCTTTTTGTATTCAGATTCTGCAACCCTTCATTGCATCTGTATTTAACTTTCACTCACGTGCCAGCGTGGTTATAATAGGACACTTTAAAAATGATTTGTGTGTCTCGCACTGTATTCCAAGTCCATCAGCTCCATAACTAATGGTGCGAATAGTAACATTTTTATTTCCAAGAACACTGTTCGGAAACAATTTTTTTCATTGATATTTTCTGGACATGTTTTTGAGCAAAAGAAAGTGTTTGGTAGCTGTACAAAATTTATATTCCCGAACTAGAAACATTTTGGTACGATCCTTAAAGTTTTTTGACTTAGAATTTCTTCTAATTTTTTAAATAATTTTATTACATTTTTTTTCTCTTTTTTCCCTTTTTATGTTATGTAAGTTTCTTTTTATTCTTCTTTCTCTAACCTGTCGCCAACCTTGGCCATGGCCAGCCAACTAGCAATCGGTTAGATGAGAGCGGGCAAAGTTGCCTACCTCGAGGGAGGCTTGCGGGCTGTTGGAAAGGTCCCTCGAGCCTCATCGTGGCTAGGCGAGGCTCAAGGCGACCTCCGGCGACCTACTAGGGAAGAAGAGGAGGAAGAGAAAAGAAAAAAAAAAAAAAAAAATTTGGTCTTGATTCTTGAGCTGTTCTCACAAACAAATAAGCAAATTTTTTTGTATCTTGTTTATATTTAAAATCTATTTCCGGAAGAAAATTTATTCTTGGGAATAAATACCTACACAAATGGATTTCTATTTAACTTCTATTTCGGGAAAAAATAAAATAAAAAAAAAAAAAAAATAGGAACATTACCAAACACGCCATAATTCTAGTTCATAAAAATCCCAGCGAGCCGCATTTAATTGTACTCACAGATACAAACGAAAAAGAACATCTAGAAAGACACATTAAAAGGCCTTGGAACGTCCACCGGACCGGGATGATGCGTTCTTGGAAGGCAACGGTGAACTGTCAACATCGTATTGCAGCTCTCGTTTCGGTGTTGTCAGTTTAGGTGCAAATATTTTGTGTGAGATTCTGCACGCTACGAAGTTGAACGTAGGCTCTTCGAAGAGAAAGAGATTCTCCTCCTGCCATTCAGTCAGTTTTCTTTAACAACTGTCGGGGGGAACTGATAAAATCTGTCACATAAATCTCTGATTAAGTAAACTGACATTTTTCGTGAGAGAATTGCATCCCACCAATCATTGTTTTTCCTTGTAAATTATTGTCCGACGAGGAGACATGTACGTTCACGAAGAAGAAGCCGCGGGTTTCCTCTTAATGTCTTTTAACCAAATACAGATACGGCCCCTCAATCAAAGTTTCTACACGACGTATCAACAAGACAGGAACCATGTCATCTTCTTCTACTTCTCCTCAGTGGGAACATGATTCGTGAGTTTCAGAGGCAATGACTTGAGGAAGACCTTGATATCGCACCTCTTCAAACGGCTGGAGCAGGAGCAGATTAACTACTACAGCTACAAAGACGCTGGAATGTTGTCTCAATGTTAAAAACTCATACACAAGATTGGGACCCACTGAAATGTTCTATTTGGGTCTTGTGCCTAATCATTCTAACTCAGTTAATCGGTCGAGGTCTGTTTGTGAAGAGCTTGTGACTGAAAATATCTCCTTTTCAATTTTTGCAGATTAAGCTTGCTTACTCCAGAAAGTACTTCACTTCATATTCTGGTTACACAAGAGATCATTGTGGACATGTTGTGATTCGCTCCTTACATTTAAGAGCAACGAAAGAACTTATGTGACATTCGGTATCGAGAAAGGGAAGTACTTTTCATTTCCTTCAACCGGTGGAAAGACCGTCGGATTTCATAGAAGGATTGGAACCCTTCTCGATTTACTCAGCACGCATATAGTACACTATTTCTGAGAGTTGATCAAGTGTGCCAGCGCTTTTGCGTGTCATGTGCTTGCACAAGTGTACATCGTCCATCATTCTTAGAACATGCCAGTACATGTAATTGGCATCGTCATGTCAATTGAAATTCTTTGCCACATTGCCCCACAATTTTGGAGAAGTAGATGTCGTATGTAGAGCACTCCTCAGTTTTGTTTGCGATATCTTCATGCTCTAGCTAATTCCCTTTTTGTTCTTGAACACCCCCTTATCAACATATGTTAATTGATCTTTTTACGCTTAGGGTAGGCTATGCTATGCCAAGAATTGCACATGAAAAACTCTAGTGTGATTAAGCGCATATATGGTGTAGCTATATTCCATCTACAAGGTTAATACATGGGGAGCTCAACGTGGCTGTTAAGTCTCACGTAGGCCTAAATAAAAGATTCGCATAGTCAACCATAAATGTTGATCGAGTCTGATGAATCCCAATCCAGATAAATTTTTCCGTGATTCCAGAAAGAAAACGTGACCTTTCAGCGTGATTCTCTCTCTCGGGTTGGACATGCATAATAATCTAATGTTTCCTTTTGTATTGAGATTCCGTAACCATTAATTGCATCTATATTTCAATACACACGCTTACTGCTTAATGCGAGTATGATTTTAATAGAACATTTAAGAAACGATTTGGGCATCTTGCACTGTATTCCAGGACCATTAGCTCCCTAACTAATTCTGGTCTTCTGACCAAAAAGAAACTAATTGTAAGTCAGTGAGAACTCATAAAATTTGTCAAGTGTATCCAAGTCAGACTCCAGATTTCCTAAAACCAATCACGAACAAGTCTCTGATTAAGTTAACTAACGTTTTTGATGAAAGAGTTGCATCCCATCAATTATATTTTTTACCAGGTAAATTATTGTATGACGAGGAGACATGCACGTTCAAGTATAAAAAGGCATGGTTTTCCTCTTAAAATGTCATTCAAACCAAATACACACAAGACCTCTCAATCTAAGTTTCTATACCACGTAACAACATGGCAAGAAACACTTCTTCTTCTACTACTGGTCCTCGATGGAACAACGACGTGTTCGTGAGTTTCCGAGAGGATGACAAGGTAGAGACCTTCATAGTGAACCTCTTCAAACGGCTGCACCAGGTGGGGATTGGCGCTGAGAAGATCGAGGACAACTGCCCCAATGCACTCCACGAGCCGACGTTCGCCTTTGCCCTCGTCGTGTTATCCAAGAACTATGTCGATTCCTACCCGTGCCGGTTACAGCTGGTCAAGATCCTCGACTGCAAAAGGGTCCACAACCTCGAGGTCATTCCCATCTTTTACATGGAAAGAGAAAAGGTTTTAAATTTGGCGCGTTGTGACGAATTAGAACCAGGTCACAGGAAGGCCCTAGAAGAGGCTGAGAAGATGCCGGGTTGCGACTTGAAAGCCGCCAATGGGTACGTACCTGTGATTCTTACTTAATGTCGAAGCTTGGTACCGTAGTCTGTGATGTTTCTTTAATTGATGTTATTTCTTTGGTGTGGCTACTTTTGTGGATGGAATTTTTGCACAATCGAAATTTTCTTAAGGGAACAGAACAAGTAGAAATCTCTTTGGACTTTCCAGAAAATTCTTATTGCCATTTTTTGAAAAATTATGTAAAACATAATGTGACTTTACATGTTAATTTCAAGATTTTAGATGTAAAATAGGAATAATTTTAAAAATCGTCTCAACTTTTCATTCCAACATCAGTTCTCATCCTAAGTTTTGAAAACCTACAATTTGCACTTCTTAACTGAATCCTCAAATTCATAATGAACTATATACCCTCGCTCTTTCTACGCCGTGGGCTCTCTCCACTCACTCTGACCGACACTGCACCACCAACCCCTACTGAATTCTCTGTGCATCTCTCTCCCTCTCTTATTATGCTCTCTTCGTCTCCCTCTTCTTGGCCACGGTCTGCGTCGAGCTCGACTTAGATTTGTAGACTCAGATTTGAATCGAATTCGACAGATCTAAGTTATGGCTCAGCTGGGGTGGTGGTTGGTGGTGCGGGGCAACTGTACGGCTTGCGTTGGCGATGCCGGGAGGGGAGGAGCTGATAGTAATGGGTGGTGGATGGGTTAGGGTTTTAGGCAAGGGAATTTTCCCGCTACGATTATTATTATTATTATTATTGCTTTCATGCCGTCTGGGGGCCAATTTTTGGAGTGTTATGCTTGATGACATCATAACATAGTAGAAATTAAAGTACTGACTAAGCAGTCTTTTCTTTTTTTTTACTTAAAGTGCGTTTGATTCATGAAAACTCAAGACGTCAATGACATTTTTCGAAAACGATTAGTTATATAGGTTAGAAAAATTGGTCAATGAAAAATATTTTCATTTGACAAAAATTTGTGTCTAACCATTTTAGTTGACGGTGAAAATATTTTGTATTCATTTATTTTTGACGATAATACAAGTAATTATGTTTTCAAAAATATTTTCCTAATCTTAAGTTTTCTGCGAAATAAACATATCCTTAGTATTTACTATTTTTATTGCTTCTCTGAAAAATGTGTTGTTTCTTGGAGTGCAATATGCATGGTACGACGCACCCTCCTCTGCCGCACAGGATGGGGTCACTATCGAAAGTAGAGCGTTGTTAATCACCATTCCTTTGTTACACGTGCCAATGTCTATGACGATTTAGTCAAGCTCGATCTTTTTCTATTCGTATTTCATATATACCCATGTAGAATTTTGCGTACAATGTTTGTCGTATGTTGTCTCTTGAGGTATATGTTTGTGTTCATTCTTTTTAATACATCTTGCTCGTAAAATTTTTGTAGTAACACGTTTCGTCAGCAGTAGACTGAATCTCATTGACAAAATAGTCGGGCGCCTTGTCAACGAGATTTATTCTCGACACAATGAGAAATTCACCTTCGGCCCTTTTGGTGGCGAACAAAATTCGGAAACCTTTTAAGACAAAGTTGATTGAGGAGATTTCTGAAAAGGGATTAAAGTTGAGTACGGAGACTTCATTAAGTCCGTTAAATTTGAAGTCGACAAGAACACCGACATGATACCGAAACATGGTGAAAACATGGGTACAGGACTTACGAGGTTGTGTCTAGACCTCGTACATTTCTCTCTTTTCCGTTTCTACCTGAATGTCATAAATTCATCTTTCCAGCTTTATTGTAACATTAGCCGATCACTTAATCATGAACCTTGAGATTCTTATCGATTGCTTCGCAGGTGGACATGAGAATCTCATACCGGCGATACATGAGGATTGGTGTGATTGTTTGAAAACCAACTGGAAAAAATAGATGACTTCACCTTATTAAAATTAGGCAAAGACAAAGCTAGCCACAAATAAGAAGTAAATTAACTTTTGATTTTACAAATTAAAGGTACTACCAAAGTTATTAAGAAACATAATTTACACAAATCTCATCATATATAATTTATCATATAGACCTGAATCTTATTTCAAAAGTGATTTATCAATTTATTTTGCTCATTGAATGATGCGACATATAGTCTTACTTGCGTCGAATGTGCCTTTTATGGTCTGTTTACATGCCTTTTATGGCCTGTTTGCAGGTTAAATTGGAAGACGATGAGAAAATAACCTCTTTTGCTGGATCCCAAAAAAAAGCAAGTGGAAAATACTTTCTAATAAGCTCCCTCACATTTCGAACCAACAAAAGAATATTGGGACCCATTGGTAGAGTGAAAGAAGAGGAAGAGGTGGAAGAGGAGAAAATAGAGGAAAAGGGGAAAAAGGATAAAAGTCAGGGCAGAAAGGAGGAAGATGAGGAAAGGCAGAAAAAGGAGGAAGCGGAGAAAAAGAAGACAAGGGAGAAAAGGGAGAAAAGGGAGAGAGAAGAGGAAGAGGGGTACTTTTCCGTACCATTAGATGCCGGGGAAGTTACCGAGTTTTACTGGAGAGAAGAAAGTGATTTTCTCGATTCTGTTGGAGCACTTATCCAGCTACACCCTAAGGGCTTCAATCCCTTCCCTTCTGTGGGGTTATTCGGGAGGAAATGCGATCGCGCGCCAATGTGGAAGCATGCCAACGTAAGGAAAATCGTTATTCACATCGGCCAAAAAGAAGAAGACAAACCTGATTCAAGCGCCGCCCAGAAGAAAAAAAAGGAACCATCGGCCAAAACTAAAGAAAATCGTCTAAGTGGAGGGCCATTCATCCGATCAATCGAGTTTACGTGCGAAGACGGGGGCAAGCCGGAGACACATGGTAGCGAGACAGGACTGGACACGAAGAACTTTCTAACTGTATGTCCCCATACATTTATATACGCTTTGTGAAATCCTTATGAAACTTGCGTTGTCTACGCTTAGCGGGAGACTTTCGTGAGACTTATTAAATAATGAGTTTGACGTTATGTTTACCATTGCAGATCGAATTAGATAATGGTGAGTACCTGACTTCCATATCCGGGTATTATACAGACCACATATCCGGGCGTTATAGAGACTTCGGCATTACATCTCTCACGTTTCGGACTAACAAACGAATGGCCATAACTATTGGTGAAGAAAAGGGAATCTACTTCTCATCTCCCGCAATGGCCGGCAAAATTACTGGATTTTACGGGTACATTGATGAACATCAAAATCTTTGTGGAATTGGAGCATATTTTGAACCGATCTCAGATCAACGGCAATTCGGAGCTTGGGACGATAGGAAATTCGACGGTGTGAGGGAAATTTACCTACCGGACAAACACACGATCCGTTTTTACTTTCGTGTATGACAACGGTAGTGGAGAAGATCGCAAAGTCACGCACCCCGCAGGATTCTCCCCAACACTAAAGAAAAGGTTAGAGTTTATTTTTATTTATTTTTCTCTTTTTAGATTTATCTCATCGGCTGAGATGATCTTAGTTTGTGTCCGGTCACGTGATTTAGTAAATTAAACTCGATAAATAGGTCTTGTCTACACCACTTGTCCAACTTTAAGAGATACTTTTGAGATTGCACAGGTTAACTTGGGTTATCCACGAGAGTACTTAACATCAATATCAGGATACAAGAGAAAGAATGGTCCTATTGGTCCTATCTTGTCGCTCACATTTCACAGTAATAAACAAAGAATTCCTCCCTATGGCAAGGAGGGGGTTGTACTTTTGGTATCCGTTGGCCGGAAGTAGAATCGTCGGCTTTTATGGGAGCGAGGCTCTCGACTACGTAGGAGTGCATGTGGAGCCGATACCGCACCTGTATCCTTTCAGAACCGTTGGATCACCCATGAAAGGCTCTGGCGGGGTTTCATGGGATGATGGAGTACATACGGATGTGAGGGGATATCGTGTGAGCACCGGCCTAGACGACAAAAAAAAGAAAAATCATTAAGTCCATCACTTTTATTTACGATAACAACGGTTCCTTGGTCAAAGGCGATCAACATGGCGGAGGAGACGCGTCTACTGAAGACTGGGTTTGTTCATATATCTCAATCCCTCTTTCTCTCCGTCCTTTTTCTCTTTCGTCAATTTCCCGTCTGCGAGTCGTTCATGTATACATGCTGCTTTTCAATATGGTAGCTTCATGGGGCACGGGTTTCTTTTGATCGGAGAGTGAGGCACTCATTTTGGCATCCTATATCTAGAGTTTCAAGGTCCGAACCTTCCTCTCTTCTCACACGCACAACACGTTTCGCCTTTGCTATTCTTGCAGGAGATGCTGGATTTTCCCAAGGTGCGTCTACTTGGGATAGAAGGTTATATGCGCAGAGAGGGGAATCGAACTATCATCCACGACCTGACAATGGTTCCCACGGAGGGGGCCGCCCTGCCGTTCGCTTCGGGAAAAGATAAAAAATCGTCTATGCCTTTTGTTATCCCGGAAGGAGACGCAAGGATAGTTGGCCTTTTTGGAACGGCGGGAACATATCTTAATTCTATTGGAGCGCGTTTGGAACCTTATTAGATTAAACCCCTTTCCTCCCGCAGGTTTTTTCTTTTTTTCTTCTCTTTGACTTATGCTTTGCAAGGATCCTCTCTTTTTTTTTCCCCCTTTGAGATGACGATGAAATAACTCCCAATTCGTGAGCACGTTGCCTGTTGGTTTCTAGATTTGGTTGTTGGTGTTCTTCCACGAAAGTCCTGAGTCATGGTAGACCACCGGAGAAGAATGAAGACAAAAGAGCTGCAAGCGTTAAATGAAGAAAAGCTACCGAAGCATGAAGACAAAGAACGCCGGCAATGGTTATTGAAGAGTTCTCCGCGGATTGCGACGCTCGTTTCCAAATGTATTTATCGTATTGGCCCTGTTTGTGTGCTTTCGTTGACTCTGTGAACTTTCTTGTTTTTCTTCATTTGATGATGTCAGACATTTGTGCTAATTTCTGTGCGTCCAGTTCCAAAAAGTCGAAGATCATATTTGTGGACACACCCTCGAAGTAACAGCATTTGCATTCCATAAAAAGTTCCCTTCAGTCTTTATTTGTGCTCTTGTTCTGAATTTTGAAAATTATTATCATTCCTCTGATTACAACAGTTTCGCCTAAGTAGATGAGTAACTGGGAGACGCTCCGAGGCGCGGCTAAAGTTATGCTTGAATGGGAAAGCTAGTCTTATAAGAGAGGAAAATCAGGTGCTTACCAACCACGTCACTAGCTCTGGGATAGATCCAAGAATTAAAACGGCACTCCATCTTTCAGGTTGGCTCATGAGTTGGGAGTGAAATTGTTAAAAGGATTAATTTCAGCTATAATATAATTAATCCATTGTGAATACTTATTTGAAATAAAATAAGTGGAAAGTGTGTACTCCTTGTGAGGGAATAATTGATCCCTCACAAATCGTAGTCCTATGTGTCAACATCAGTAGCAATCCTTAAAAAAGACGTAATTTTTATATGGATAGAGATTTCGCAAACCCAAGTTGGTTGATATTGCATTCTTATTGTTGCTCGATTCTATTCCAATGGGACAGTTATTCCATCCCTATCTTATTTGACTTCGCAAGCTAGAGGTTCCGATTTAGTTCTATGGTTGCGCAGAATAATGCTCGGACCATATGTGAACCCGATGTGTAATTTTTTTTTGGCACCTTCAGAAAATGCATTCTGAATCTGAATCCTATTTCACAAAATCTGCTCATCTGAATTTCTTTTTCTTTTTTGGCAAAAATCAGCCCGTCGTCTTCTTTTCTTTCGATTTTAACAGAAGCGCCCCGTGGGGAGGGGGAGTTTCGGGGTCGAAGTTGACCGTTGACCAGGAGCAGGCGATAGTGATAAGGTATTACAAACCCCCAACTGAACCGCCATTCCTGCAATCCCCATTCAACCTTTTGACGCAGTGCAGTGATCGCATGCGGTGACTCGCACGGCTTTGTCGGATATCGAAGTCATCGCGTCGTCTAGAGCGTCGAACACCCAAAACCCTCCCAACGAAGTGGCCGTCGTCGATGTGTGTCTACCTCTGCGTTCGGCGATTTTGAGAAATTGAGCTAGTTCGTGGAGCGAGAAGGAGCCTCTCTCTCGACTCCCGATGCTAATGGGTACCGCGCTATCTCGTTTGGCTGCTCTCAACAACTTCGCCGACGTAGTTCGGTACATCATCGAGGTGTTTGCTTTACTTCTTCTTTGTTTCTCCTCCGTGAAAGATTTTGCGCGCCCCGATTGTGCATTTCCCGCAACATAGCCCTGACTTTGGGTGTGCAAGCTGCTGCTTGAAGCATTTGCTTACTACTCGATTCCGTTTTAACGAACTAATTATTGTTGATCTTTATGTATGTCGGTGTTCGATGATGAATTGCTTTTGAAATGGCCATTGAAGAATGGGGGTAGCATGTTAGAGAGCACCGCCTCTCTCTCTTGAGTTTTCTAGATCTCTCTCTCTCCAGATTTTTCTCGGCCACATCGTTGTTTCTTTTGTCAAAATCGTTGCTGGACAAGGAGACGAAATTGTTGACAACTTGAAATCGGCAAGTTGACAAATTGAAGGGCTCCACCGACTTCCCATGCGTATTTATAGGCATTCCCTCTTCCCCTTGTGGTAGTGTAGAGTGGAGTGAAGTGTGTGAGGCGTGTGTAGAGTGGTAGAGTGATGGTGTGTGAAATGAGTGACGTGAGGTGAGGTGTGTTGTGCTATGTGTGCCGTTTGTGAAGAGAGTGGTGAGTGACGTGTGAGAAGCAAGTGAAGTGAGTGTGTGTGAGTGTATTCGTGTGGAGAGTAGTAATATTGTTTATAAAGAAGTGATTATTTTACTTGTATAACCACTTGCCTTCCTAACAAGTGATATCAAAGCAAGGTTGTCGAAGATCGTCGAGCTAAGGAGCGAAGTACGCTGGAGTTCTACTAGTGCACAATCTGGGATTATGAAGTCGGTTGATATGGGACTAGGCTTACTCGGTATAGTGTTGGGCATCACAACCAACTCATGATGGCAGATTTTTTTAGTTCGGTGAACGGCATCAAGAAGCTCAAAAAATCCATGCAATATTACTTGCTAGGTCAAGATTTGAGGGATATCGTTAGCGGCGGTAACATCACACTACCCATGAGTGATGGCGAATCAAGAAAATGAAATATCAAATTACGTAAGGCTCTTGACTTTTTTGCTGTAACTATTGAAAATGAGTTATTGCAACTCATAAAGAGTAAAAAGACCTCGAAAGAGGCCTAGGATAACTTGGCAGCACTATTCGCGAAGATAAATGATGCGAAGTTACGACGATTGGAAAATGAGCTTCTCTCAATTTCGCAACAAAATATGATGCCGAAATATAACGCTATTGTTACGGCCACTCATGGATGGGCAAACAAGCCAACTCTGACAAAGTTGGAGAATATATTAGCTAACCAAGAGACCTTAAATAGAGATATGTCTAAGGTCTTGCCTAAAGAGGATGAAAGTGCCCTCTTCAGTAATAAAAGAGGGTCCAAAGGTCATAGTAGAAATGGTGCAGGCATTAGGGATGGCAAACATAGGAAAAGTCATGGAGAATGGCAAAAGCGACTAGAAGGAATGGGACCTCGACCAGGGGGAGCTCATTGAGATCACGACAAGGACGACAATGAAGATAAGAAGAATAGAAGGCGCAACGGACAATATTACACTTGTGGTAAAGTAAGTCACTTTGGTAGGGATTGTTGGTTCAAAAGAGTTGAAGGAAACGTCACGACGTCTAAGGAAAATGATTGTAAAGAGGAATGGGATATCTAGGCATCCTTTGCAATAAAGGAACAAGAAGAGCTCATAGCCTTTCCATCACAGAGTTAGAAGATGCAACGTCATCATGATAATGGATAAATTGATCAATTATGATGAAGATTGGATAGTTGATTCAGGGTGTTCAAATCACATGACCAGAGATCAAGGCAAGCTATCAAATACGTGTGAGTACACCGGTGGACAAGTAGTTGTCATCGCATGCAACTCAAGGTTGCTGATTACCCATGTTGGCCAAACGATGATAGCACTCCAATTTAGTTTTTTTTTTTTTTTTTTTTGGTAAAGGGTAATAATATATTGAGCTTTAACCAACAAATATACAAGCTCGGGCACCACAAAACTTGCACTCAACAAGACACAGAATGTCTAATCGAGTGAAAGGGCGCCAGAGACAAAAGCGCACCGCAAAGCGGTCAAAGCAAACAGGGGCAAACAAGCAGCCCAAAAGAGATGACCACGCAGGGCCGGGACACCCAACCAAACAAAACAACCAAACTAACCAACGGAAAGGCCACGCAGGACCAGGAAGACGAAGCTACCAAACAACAAACAGAACTAAAAGAAGAGAAAACACCAGGGAAGGCGATGAAGGCGAGGGATGGCCCCCACACGGCAGGACGAGGAGTACTAGGCGATCGCCATAGGAGCACTGAAAATAGACGGGTCAAGGTCCTAGTTCCGTTGTAACCTCCTATTTCTCGGACAATCTTCCACGTTTCTGAAGGTTAAGGCTTTATCCTTAACAACTTTAATGAGATGCTTCTTGACAGCCGCAACCACGACCGGATGCTCTCTAAAGAGAATGTCGTTTCTATACTTCCAAATAAGATGGCATAGAGCACCAAAAGAGAAGCACCCAATGGAATGATAGAAATCCTTACTCGAGAGGAATTTCATGACCCACTGGAGATTTTCCATCCAAGTCTTGTTCCTCCAAGGAAGGTTACACTTGGCCGCCCAAAAGTAAGCTATACTAGCCGTGATGCAGCATCCGAAGAAGAGGTGGTCAATAGAATCTGGTGTGAGCTTGCAAAAGGCACAAACTTCTCTCCCAATTCGCCCATAAGACATAAGAAAAACTTGGGTAGGAAGACGGTTCTTTATGATCAGCCTGAGATTAAATTGGTATCTTGGAGTGATGGCCTTACTCCAAATAAAGGAAGACCAATCAACCTTTGCTTTCCTTCTTCTGAAGCTCTGCCAAGCTGAGGCGACTGTAAAGAGACCGGACGGATTGTCTCTCCAAACAAATCTATCTAGGACCTCGGAGCACTCCGATTTAGTTCGCATCAATTTAAACTAAAAAATGCGTATCATGTGCCAAGAATGAAGAAGAATCTATTGTTCGTAGCACAACTTACAAACTCACGCAACTATATGATGTTCGGTCCAAGAGACATTAGGGTGCACTGCAATTTGAATCCTTCTAATACACCAATCATGGAGGGATGTGGATTAGAGTCTGTCTACGTGATGTCAGCTCAGACGACATATGTAGACAAAACTCAAAAGAGTGATATGCTTGATTTGTGGCATGCACGACTTGGGCACAAGTTAAAGGTGATGACGAAGAAAGGTATGTTAAAAGGTCTCCCCCACTTGGAAGTCCAAGAAGATGTCATCTATGCTGGATGCCATACCGAAAGGCACATTAGTGTCCATATGAGGAGTCCACATTTAAAGCTAAGATGGCTCTCGAGCTCGTTCACTCATATGTATTTAGACCAATGAAGCAACTGTCAGTCAGAGGATCAAAGTACATGATAACATTCATCGATGATTTCTTCAGGTATGTCTGGGTCGACTTTATGAAAGAAAAATTCGAGGCATTGAACCAATTTAAGGAGTTTAAAGCGAAAGTAGAAAATGAAGTAGGCAAGAAATTGTACAGATAATGAGGGAGAATATACATCATATGACTATAAATTATCTTCAAAAATGGAAGATATGTCGACAATTCATTTGCCCAAATACACCCCAACTAAACGAAGTTGCCAAAAGAAAGAATCAGCATTTGGCAGAGACATGTAGGAGCATATTGCATGCGAAGAATGTTCCACCTAGATTTTGGGCCGAGTGTATGAAGATAGCAACGTACGTGATCAACAGACTACCTCAAGCAAGGCTTGGCTTTATGTTACCATATGAGAAGTTGTGAAATCGCAAGCCCACGGTAAGTCATTTTAAAGTATTTGGATATGTATATTATGCTTTCGTGCCAGACCCTCTTCGCAACAAGTTTGATAAGAAGGCAGTTCCATGTATATTTATGGGCTATGATGATCAAAGAAAAGGATGGAAGTGTTGTGACCCTACAATAGGGAGTTGTTACACTTCCAGAAATGTGGTGTTCGGCAAACTATTATCTAGGTGGTCATCACAATCTAACCCAAAACAAGTTGAAAAAAGAGGTTTGTGAAAGAATGGAAGAAAACGACGAGCTTGATAAGGGCCAGCCAATTGAAGAAGGAAATGATTTTGTAGCTAGAAGAGAAGAAGTTAGAGCATGATCCCTAGAAAAATCAAAGAGTTTGTGGCAAACTAGCGTACATCCAAGAATTACAAAAGAGCCGCGACCAAGTCAGATGGAAGAACCTGAAGAGCAAGAACCTCAACTTAGGAGATCAACAAGGCAACAAAGATCAAATCCCAAATATGCCAATGCACACTGACCGAAGATGTCAGAGTAGTCGAGTCATCTACATACGAGGAAGCCTCACAAGGCGTGAAATGGAGGAAGGCCATGGAGGAAGAGATCCAAGCACTAAGAAAGAACAAGTCATGGGATCTAGTGCCAAGACATAAAGAGGTACGTCCTATATCTTGCAAATAGGTTTACAAACTTAAAATTTGACTGGACAAGTCGATAGAAAGATATATGGCACGATTAATTATTTATTACTATAGTTCGAGTCTTATTAGCACTTGTAACGAGCAATTCATGGAAATTATGGCAAATGGATATGAAGAATGCCTTCTTACATGGAGAACTCGATTGAGATATATACATATAGCAGCCAAATGGTTTAAAGACTAAGACTCATCCAGACTGCGTTTGCAAGTTAAAGAAAGCCTTTTATGGCTTAAAATAAGCCCCAAGAGGTATGGGAAGATTGCTGAATTCTTGGGGCAAAGTGGTTACTCAGTAGCCGCATCAGACTCAAGCTTGTTTGTTAAAGTAAGAGATGGCAAGCTCGCAATAGTATTAATTTATGTGGATGATCTAATCATCATTGGAGATAATGAAGAGGAGATATGTCAATCATAACCAAATCTCTGTACAATAGCAGATGAAACAACTTGGAGAATTGAAACATTTCTTGGGAATCAAGGTTGAGAAGACCAATGAAGGACTATTCCTATATTAGCAGAAGTATGCAGGAGACCTCATAGATAAGTTTGGGATGCTTAATTGCAAACCTATATCTACTCCAATGGGTGGAAATATAAAGCTATATGCAGCTAAAGGACGAGAATTGGAAGACTCAACTATGTATAGGCAATTGGTGGGTAACCTTATTTACCTAATCATAACACGGCCTAATATTGCCTTCGCAGTGGGAGTAGCAAGCCAATTCATGGAGAAGCCACAAAAGCCTCACTTAGATGCAGTCAAGCGCATACTAAGGTATGTAAATGGTACATTTGATTTTGGGCTCTTGTATAAGAAAGAAGTATCATGTGAGGTTGTAGGCCATTGCGATGCTAACTTTGCTAGAAATCGTGACACACGACGATCAACTACTAGATATATGTTTAGTCTCAGATGAGCATTAGTGTCATGGTGCTGTGAAAGACAAGCAACTATGTCACTGTCTACAACAGAAGTCGAGTATAGAGCGACAGCAATGGCAACTCAAGAGAGTACATGACCGGTAGAACTAATGGAGGATCTTTATCAACCAACAAACCAATCGACATGGTTATATTATGATAATCTGTCGGCCATAAGCTTAGCGAAGAATCCAGTTTTCTATGCGAGGACCAATCATGTAGAAATACACTATCATTTCTTGCTATAAAAAGTATTACAACGCAAGATAAAGATGGAGTATGCCAAAACAAATTATCAAGTTGCAGACATTTTTACCAAAGGTCTTGAAGCTGCAAAATTCAGAGAGTTTTGAATGCAACTTAATATGATCGCGAGGTCCATGCTAAGAGAGAGTAGTTGGTGAGGGGGAGTGCTAGAGAGCACCACCTCTCTCTCTAGATTTCTCCATATCTCTCTCTCCAGATTTTTCTCGGCCACATCTTTGTTTCTTTAGTCAAAATCCCTGCTGGACAAGTAGCCGAAATTGTTGACGATTTGAAGTCAGCAAGTTGACAAATTGAAGGGCTCCACCGACTTCCCATGCCTATGAATAGGCATTCCCTCTTCCCTTTGTGGTAGTGTAGAGTGGAGTGAAGTGTGTGAGGCGTGTGTAGAGTGGTAGAGTGATAGTGTGTGTAGTGAGTGATGTCAGGTGAAATGTGTTGTGCTGTGTGTGCCATTTGTGAAGAGAGTGGTGAGTGACGTGTGAGAAGCAAGTGAAGTGAGTGTGTGTGAGTGTATTTGTGCGGAGAATTGTAATATTGTTTATAAAGAAGTGATTATTTTACTTGTATAACCACTTGCCTTCTCAACATAGCAGACTGCACTGCATTGGGCCGCTGTTCGTGGATCTGTTGCAGTTGCGGATGTGCTTTTGCAAAATGAAGCTTGGGTAGAGGCTTCAGATAATAGATGGGTATGGGTACTTTGCTATTGATATATGGTTACTCTCAGTTACTTACCGTAGTTAAAGGATTATAGCATTGGCATGCTTAGCTGAGTAAAGAACGAATTTGATAACCGTGGCATTGGCGTTCTAGGTTTGTCTTGAGTTGAAAAGGGATTCCGAGCGTTTTATATGTGACTTTTATGCTGTACTGACAAACAGTAATGCGCGACGCAACCAGGCAACAGCTATACTGGTCATTTCCATTTTATGAAGCTATTTCTGCCAAAGATCATGGAATTTCATCTTCTGAAGTCGTGATCATTCTGTTTGACTATATTTCCCCATCTGGTTCTGTGATAAGGGTTATATTCCTCCAGTGTCAATGTTTCATTTTTCTTTTTTGAATGACAATTCTTCCTTTGCTAGCCTCTCTGCTGCAGGTAGTTCATGTCGCTGCCCAACATGGCCACACGACCTTCTTAAATCATATTGCTGCAAGGTATCAATCATGCTGATTACGATGCACCAGATAATGATGGAAGAAGTCCTCTTCATCTGGACGTTAAAATTGCTATGAATCTTAAGACACGTGGACGTCATGAAACTGGTTTTTAAAAATTAAGTGGATAAATTTGGACGCACGCATATCTTTGACCTTAAAACTCCATTTTTGTCGATAATGGGCTTATCCGATATGGTAGAAATTCCTTTGGTGGAAAGGAACATGGTAATGCTCATCATCTCAAGTGCTATTTCTATAGAGTTTCGTGACATATGAGGAATGAATTATTTGCTTACTGTGCAATGTATGGTTGATGTAGTTGAGCATTGTCAAAGGTGATGTATTAGGTAAATCCATAAAAAAACTAATATAGTTGTTCCTCTCTACTCACTCTGTAAATCTCTTTGACTTGTGAAGTTCTTAAACCTGGTTGTTTGGCCATTATTGTTGATACCTAAATTTGGACAATCTGATCATTCTTTTATTGCATAGAAAATTATGGATAAATTGTTAACCCCTAAATAAAAAATATTAGAATCAACTTACATACCATATAGTTTTAAGAGCATTTATTATTTAGTTTATAGTTGCATTTATATTAGACCAGTGGATAGGTTTGAATTAATGGTTCTAAAGTTTAATTTGGCGAGTTGGACTAAACCTAGGATGAGAGAGAATTTGGCCAAGCCCATTAACATTGTCAGTGGCAAGGGGATTGAATTAAGAAAGATGGATTTCTCAAGGATCAATCAAACTATACTCGTTTGATTTTTTGGCAATTGGCGGACAAGATGAGGAAGATACTGTCAATATCTTTATAGAATTGAGCAACTAGTCTAACCAAATTGGGAATGTGGTTCTCGGGCAATGGTGAGAAGGAAAGAAAATTGATTTCTGCACATGTGAAGTTAAAAAATGAAAGAATAGCACAAGTAAGGAAGAGATAAAGATCATAATATATTAAGCATCTACAAGAGGAGCGAGGATCTGCTCTCTTTCCTGGGAGGTCCTCAGCTGCCCTAAGTATAAAAAGCAGGACATATTATCTATGTAGTACCGACACGAACACGTGACATGAGACACGACACGACACGCCTACACGTCATTTCTAAAAAAATAGAGAATTCCGATACGTTATATATTAAATAAATATTTTTATATATAAATGCAAAATAAATAAATAGATAATAATAAGAGTATAATATTAATTTATACTAAAATATTAATCAACATTTATTAATATCATTCACTGTTTTAATTTAACAGAGATTGAACGAGAAATTCAAAATTGCAAACATAAAAGAGTAAACTTGAAGAAACGTGTCCTGTTTTCTTATACTTGTCGGAGATTAGTGAGATTTCTTATAGTCCTAGACAAAGTTCGAAGTTCATGATTTAGACTACCTTGGAGCTCCACTGCAAAATAAGGTTCGAGAAAAATGAAAATCTAGAACAAGAACTCTCGAAGTATGACCAAAAGAAAAGGAAATCACTAATTTTGCTACGGAAAATGTGAGAGATAACTCACAAGCCAATAATATAGACCCAAAAGAGATAATTTGCAAGTGATGCTTACGAGAAGCAGAAAGAAGCAAAAAAAAATTATAACTTTAAGTATGTAGGGGCAACGGAACAATGCTGACGAGAAGAGGGGCATTCTTCCTCTTCTGCCCATCGACCACCCCCATCCCAGCTCCTTGAAGCCTCTGAAAAACTAGAGAAGCTGACCAAAACTCTTCCCTAGCTATTGCTAGCTCTGTCCAAGCCACTAGCGTCGCCACCGCTCGCCGTCACGCCATCCGCGAGTCCTGCACAAGCTGCACCCATTCCACCGTCCAAGCTGCATCGTTCTCACCCGTTCACCATCTAGCGGGTTGCCTGAGCCCATGTGGAGGTCACAGGAGTTTGTTTCGCCGCCTCCACCAGCCTAGCTGATGCTGCCTCCGCCACTCTTGTCTCGCCGAACCAGCCACCAGTTCTACCTTTCTTGGCTCAAAACAGAAACTGAAGTCCCTAGGTCCACAACCACTGTTTGGCCTGCTTTGGTGCCCTTCCAGACCTCAAAAGGCACACCTGCTTTGGAGTTTATCGATTCTCTCCGCGTCCCTGTCGTCGTGGTCTTGTTGGATCATTAATCAAGTGAGTTACTCACTAATCCCTGCTTAGGGAGTTCATTATGCTTAACGGTTGATTAGTTTAAATTAAGTATAAATTAGGTAGTTAGAATAGATTAGTAATTTAATTAACCGTTATTGCATGTTATGTTATTAGAATAGTGCAATTAGCAAGTGGATAAGCTGTAATATTTATCTAGAGAGGTTAAAAGTTTTCCGGTACCGTTGCAGTATTTAATTAGGCTTTTCCGGCCTAAATGTGCATTTTTTGCTATTTATTGGTAATTAATAATTAAAATTTCAAATTATTTAATTATTATTTTCCAAAAATTAGATCGGGATAGCTGGTGACAAGAATTTTATGCTAATCGTAGTGGTGTGATTTTTTTAATTAATTGAGTGCTAGATTGTACAAATTGAGTGTGATTTGTAATTTTTGGAATTTATCCCAAAATTTAAGAATTTCAATAATTAATTAGAAAATCACCGAGGCATCGGTTTATAACGCCAAAAATGAATTTGTGGATAGTTGAAATTAGTGGGATTTTCAAAAGGGAAAATCTTGTATTTTGGCTAAGGTTGACGGTATATCCATACACGATTATTTTTATCGGACATGATAAAAATGATGAGATCGTTAGATGATGCCTTCCCACGGTGGGCGAACAACTCCCGTTCAAGCCCTTCGGGGACAGCTTTTTTAGCGTAAAACCACTCAGCCATTTAGTTCGAGCCTAGAGACACCCAAAGATGCCAGGATGGAATCGGTTCTAACCTACCCAAGCTGCATTTCTTGGAGGATCCTACCAGGCTGGAGAAGAAGAGGGATTTAGAAAGCCATGAGAGATTTACAAAGCACACACTTTACTTCAGGGGACCTCCTTTAACACATTACACCCTCCTCGCCTTATATAGATGATAAGAGGTCACAAAGACACAAACAAGGACCTAGCTCATAGGTCCGGATACAAACAGGGGCACCGGAAATTTCCGGGAGGGAATTATTCGCACACTATGAACGGTAACCGCACGTGAACAGCACCTTCCTAGCCTAGTGCTACAGTAAAAGTGAACAGTGCTTTGCTACAGTGAAATTGTACGGACAACGGCTTTTCAACGATCTCGTCCGTCACGAGCATTATAGCTGTAAACTGAGTCATCTGAGCTGTCTTCTAGGAGATGTGCTTCATATTTCTGTTCAAGGGCTTCAAGGTCTTCAGGTGAAAGGATTTGGCTCAGTCTTCGTGATGAGGATGCTTCTTCATGAGCCCAATGGGATGCTTCTTCTTCAGCCCAGTTTGTGTTATCATCTTCTTGAGTGTCGGTAGGGATGCTTGGCTGAGGCCAGTTGGATGGCTGTGCATAAAAGGACATGTCCATGTTCTGGAATAAGGACGAAGGTCCCTGGTCGTAGGGATCCTGGGACAGAGGACCTCCAAAGCCTGCATAGGGGTCCTGTGTGGATTGGACAATGTCATATGTTCCTATCATTTCATGATCTTGGGACGATGCAGCTTGTCTGTATTGCTCGAGTGCTTCCTTAGCTTCTGGTGCTAGGTCATAATGATCCCACGTAGTGGGTACATTATTCCAAACATCTTCGGGAATGGTTTTGTTTTCTTGACACAAGATTCTCTAGAGTTCTCGGTATTCGTTTTCGCAGAATTTAATAGATCTTGGATAAGATTTGTGAATCCGGGCATCCCTGCTGTTCAGATGGGGTTTGTAAGATGTGGTCCCTATTTCCTGTGGATTATCGATGATGGTGCCATTATTTGTGAAAAAGTGCCATGGACGTCGGAAAAGTAAAATGGTGTGGACTTCAGGATTTGGTGTCATGGTTCTCAGTTCTTTTTCCAAGTCTTGCTTCCAACATGTAGGATGATAGAACCAATTAAGAAAGTCTAAGAGATTTTTATCGCTTTCTTTTTCTACATTTCTTCCGAGTAAGAATATCCCGGTGAGGTTGGCAATGAATCTTATGGTTGGAATTTCAATAGCTATTAAGTACTTATTGGTTAAGTACCATAACAACGTCTTGAGCTGGTCAGGGAAATCATCTTCCTTCCAGATGAGAGGATGAATGAAAGGATAATTTAAATTTAACCCAAAAGGATAGAGAATCGAACCTCCATTGAATCTGAACAGATTTGTGTGACATTGCCACATAAGATTTTCCAGATTTTCAGCAAGATTGTAATTCTGGATGTGTTGAACAATCTCCTGGGGATACTTCCAGCTTGACAAGTCTTTGATCTTCTCAACCTTGTATTTTACACCATAATTGAGCATATGGAAGGCGGGTCGCTTGATGTACATGTTGATTTCAGCTGGTGCTTTGGGTCTTGACAAAAAGTCAGCAAGTACATTCTTTTTGCCAGGAATGTGTTTGGTTTCAAAAGAGTATTTCGAAAACCATTAAGCCCATCGGAGCAGCTGAGAGTTTGGAACTGTTTTGTTTAAACTTAGTCATCCGAGGGAAAGATGCCATGTCTAATTCTACCGGAAGTGGTGGCCGATGAGATGAAACTCGAACTTTTTATTCCATTTTTTACTGCCAAGATTTCTTTAAAAGTGGAGTGGTAATGCATCTCGGCTTGAGAAAACTTTCCATTTTTATGAGCACAGAGGTGTTTCTTACCATCAATTTCTTCAAATAGGATGGCGGCCCAGTATTCATCACTGGCGTCAGTTTGAAGAATTCTTCTTCCTGTTGATGGTATTTGCAGTGGTGGGAGATTCTGCATAATCTCCTTAAGCTCAGCGACTGCTTCAGTCTGGAGTTTTCCCCAAGGTGGGGGATTCTTCTTCAGCATGGATTGCAAAGGAATCAGGAGCTTTGCAATATTTAGGACAAAATCCTTGAGATAATTGATTATTCCAAGGAATTGCTGGACTTGTTTCGTCATAAAGTTATCTTCAGGAAACTTTAACAATTCTTGAGCAATATGTGGCCCTGGGTAGTATGTACCTCTGTTAAGGTGCATACCAAGAAATTCGATTTCTGTCTGGGCGATATTCATTTTTCTTTGAGAAAGCATGATACCATGTTTCTTCACAATTTCTGCAAATTGCTCAAGGAGTTGACAGTGTGACTGCTCATCAGGACTGTAGAGCAGAATGTCGTCAATGTATACGGCTGCAATTGACAAGATTGGTTGGAAAATACGACACATGGCCTTTTGAAAAAGGGATGGTGCTACCTTTAGGCCAAAAGGAAGAACTTTCCACTGGAAGTGCTGGTTCAGGATACAAAATCATGTTTTGGATCTGTCTTTAGGGTGAATGCCCAGTTGCCAAAATCCGGCTTTGAGGTCAAATTTAGAATAGATATGAGCCTTGGTCAGGCCAGCAAAGAGAGAATCTCTGGATGGTAAAGGGAATTTGTCATCTTGGAGAAAAAGATTGAGAGGTTGGTAGTTGATAACCAGTCTCATCTTCCCTCTGTTTTGGTCAGCACGTTTATTGACATAAAAGGCTTCACAAGCCCATTGAGAATCGGAGATTTCAATAAGGCCTTGTTGCAATAATTCTAAGCATTCTCTTTGAGCTAAAACCAGATGTTCTGGATTCATTCCCGTATGACTCGCCTTGGTTGGATTTATATCTTCATTCTTCTTAAAAGGGAGGCGAACAAAGAACTCTGGATTTTTCCATAAAGGATGGGCACATTTCTGAGCAAATTCCGAATGAGATTCCGAACAAGATTCTAACAATTTTTGCATGATTGGATCTAGTAGACTCATCTGAATGGAAAAGAGTCTCTGGATGTTGACAAACTCAAAGAATTGGTCTTTATATTTAAGACATTTTCCAGGAATAATGCGAAGCTGAGAGATTTGAGTCATGATGTCCCACCCAATTATTAGGTCTTTATTGGGAAGGTTAGATCCAAAGATTTTTGTGGTTATAGAACACTGAGGAAAAACGGACGATTCTTGGAGTGGTTCTGACATTTGTGGAGAAAGTATCTCTAGAGGCTGAGTTGAAATATCGGATATAAGGAGTCTAGAATTCTTCGGGAAGAACTTTAGTGTCTAGAATGGAACAACTTGCTCCAGTATCAATAAGAGCAATAACAGTGATTGGTTTGGCAAACTTCGAGGTGAGTATTTTTACTGGGAAATGAGGACAATGAGTTTGACTTGAGAAGATGTCAAGGTTCGGTTCGGAGATGTGGGTGAGATGTGAAAAATGTCTTGAGACTCTAGGTCCGACTCATTCTCACTAGAAGTTTGGTACAAGGGAATGACACAAAGAGTTTGTTCAGATGGTTCTTCATCAGCAGAGAATAAAGATTCAATATCATCATTTTCAAGAGAAATGCATGTTTCATTCTCAATGAGATGAATTAGATGATTCGACATTTTCTCGCTTGAGGACAATTTTGGCAAAATGTCCTTTCAGTTGCGAATGTAGCAACGGTTTGACTTCTTGCGGCTGTGCGATCTTTCCTTTTGCGTAGGTATCGCCATTTTTCTTCTTTCGGAAATGCTTGGAGCCATGTTTGGATTTGTTTATCCAAAGCTTCTTGTAATGCTTTTCTTTCGGGAATACTTGCCACAAGTACCATCACGGTCTTGCTTGGAGCATTTGATTTTTAGCTTCGGCGAGAACAAGGCGATTCAAGACGCTTGTCATCCGTGATGTAGGTACGGACCATCGGCGCTTTAAACACAATTCTTCGAGGCACAGATGGATTTCTTGTTGTATTTCTCCCAATGGAGTATCTTGTACTCTCCTTTGCTTTCCGTAGAACGATCTTTCAACCATCTGAGATAGTTCTTTAGGAATGGAAGTAAGGAAAGCATACTTCAAATTTGGATCTGCGTCGACTTGGTAAAAAAGCTGAAGCATTACTCGATAATGCTTATCAAGATGTTTTTTTCTGGAGAGAGCAGCATCTTCTTTCAAAAAATTCTCTCCTTTTTATCTCTATGAGATCTCCGGGTTTTCCCACAAAGACATGATACAGGAGAGTGATGGCATGGCTGAAATTTGGTGACATCAGAAAATGAATCTGATCCTGTTTTGAAATTGATTGCCACCAGAGTTTAAGGCTTCTTGTGAATCTTGTAACAAAGTTGTACAGGACATCATTCATATCATGGTTGGTGATGGACTGAGTTTTCAACCAAGTATGAAATTCTTCAAGTCTTTTTGGCCATTTGTGATAAGGAATATCGTCAATGGTGAAGAATTGTTTTGTTGCTATGGACACATGGCGAGTAGGATTGCTTGTCGACCATTTTCCGGGTCGAATAGTTTGATTCCATTTCATCATCTGGAGAATCGGCCATAAATATTGATGAATTTACTGGTACAATGGGGAGGGAATGAACTATAGGAATTGGGAAGGATGAAGAGGAAGAAAGAGATACTGATTCTGATTCAGTATCAGGAAAAGTTTGTTCTGCTGGGAACAAGGCCTGTTTTTCTAGAATGGCGGGATCAGGCTGTTGGGTATCAGGATCAGGTTCCTGAGTGCCCAAATCCTTTAGAAAGGATTCTAATGGATTTGATAACATCATCCAATCTGGCGTTTCTCTTATAACAATCGAACTTGATTTTGCAGGTGGCCTTTTTCTTTTCCTTTTTCCTTCCGGGGCCTTGAGGCGATTTCGTATTTCGCCATATCCGGTTCTCTTCTGTAGGGATCTTCTGGAATAGTGGCAAAAATAGACGTTTGTGGTGGTGGAGGTACATACCCAGTTCTAACAGGAGGTGCTAGTGGATCGAAAGGCCTGAACCTTCCTTCTTTGAGGAGTTGGATTTGCTTCTTGAGCTTTTTTATCTCTGGCTGTGGACTTTCAAGATAATGATACCCAAGATGTTGTCCTGATTCTAAGGCGTGAAGCCTTTTCTGGAACTCAGACAATATCTTTTTGGTGGTTTCATGATATCTTCGGAGATCTTGTTGCACGTTTCCAAGTTTGGAATCAATTGCCTTAAAGGCATTGTTTTGTGCCAACAGAGTCTCTGATTGCCAATTTAGAACAGCTTCGGCAGCAGAAGTCTTTTTCTGTCTCCTATGTTCATCCACATCAGTGGGAGTTGCTATTTTCGGAACATGACGGTATTTGTTTTGTGGATCAATGAATTCCTCTGAAGCAGGAAATGAGAGTTTTGAACTTTCTCTGCTAAGAGGGGGAAAATCAGTTTCTTGGAACATGGCGATAGAAGAAGTGAGAGGTGTTTCTGCTGGAGCCTCAAGTGGGTAAGAATGTTTCTTAGCCCATTTTTGGATTGGCTTATAAAATGGGGAGAGAGCTTGCTTTTTCTGAGGAGGAGATGGTGGAGGTGATTTTGGTGGTTCTTGGTGTAGTATTGGACCCTCGGTGGTGGAGGTGGAGCATAAGAAACCATGTACTTGGTATTTATCACACTCACCAAGAGTATCAACGGAAGGATCTCCGTTTAAATACCTTTGATACACCTTATTGTTTGGTTTTTTCCGTCGAGGTGGAGATCTTGCTAAAGGATCTACCTCGTCAGGGGAATTTGTGCAATGGGAACATTGGCAAAAAGGATCCCAAAAGCAATGACCATAATTGTCTTTATAGTAAGGGACAGGATGTCCATCACGGTCAAAGTGTCGAACAAGCTTTTTTGGATCTGGCTCGGAGATTGATTGAGGAACGCAGGGTTCAATCATGAAGAGGGTCTGGAAGATAGATGGACTTTCTTCCTTTTGTTTACCAAATTTGATGGAAACAGTTCCATCTTTCTTCCGAACGAACTCTGAGTCTGTGGACTGGAAAGGCTTGTTATGCTGATGTAGCTTTTCGTAGTTGGTAATCCAAGTCTCTGGAAGGAGCTTGGCCAACGTATCCTTTGGGATCTGTCTAGGAACATGGATGCATGATGCTTGATCATTCTGCATGGAGATAAACAAAGCATCTTCATTACCATTATTGAGGTTGAGATCAAGGGCATGGTTCTGCACTCTATAAACCATCTGGTAATGGAGTGTTGCAGCTACAGAGTCAGCAGTCTGAGGGCCTCCAGTGAGCTGGACTTGCACTTTTAGAAAAGAGAGTAACTGAGGGTCTGAAAGGGCAATGTTGAAGTTTGGATACAAAGTCACGAAGACTGTTCTGGCATTTAAAGTGGTTTGAACAGTACCGATGCAAGCATGCTGGTATTGTAAAAACCTAGTATCCAACAATGCTATCCTTGCCACAACTGGCAAGCCTTTACGACCATGAAAGGTGAGAGCAAGACGAACAGCGCCATAATGGACATGAGTGTATCCCTGTTGAGCCCATTGTCTGGGGAACTTTGGAGGGATTTGAAGAGTAACAAAGTACTCCTTTTCAGTAGCAGGAATGGGATGCTGGTCAAATTTGGAGGACTGGACGTACTCCTTTACTTGCTTTGGGGTTTGGTGAATAAGCTGGCGGATGGAGCGAATAGGTGAAAAGGATGTGTGTGGTTTGGCAAAAGCAGAGTAAGGGTTCATAAGGGGAAGTTGGGTTTCTGAGATCTTGGTTTCATCACTAAGAGAGGCTTCATAGAGATAGTCTATCTTAGAAGCACTGGAAACACGAAACTCTGGAGAGGTTGAAGATGAAGGAGATGAAGTTAGAGAAATAGGCGCTTCAAGGATTTCTGGTTGTGTAGACATGATGAGGTTGAAGATGAACAGAGCCATGGTTTCGTTTTTAAGATTATCCATTCCATGCGCTTGGTAGGTGAATCCAGTGCTAAAAGTGCAAGTCCAGCTCACTGGAGCTCCTCAGACTGCTGACTCTGTAGCTGCAACACTCCATTACCAGATGGTTTATAGAGTGCAGAACCATGCCCTTGATCTCAACTTCAATAATGGTAATGAAGATGCTTATTTTATCTCCATGCAGAATGATCAAGCATCATGCATCCATGTTCCTAGACAGATCCCAAAGGATACGTTGGCCAAGCTCCTTCCAGAGACTTGGATTACCAACTACAAAAAGCTACATCAGCATAGAAAAGCCTTTCCAGTCCACAGACTCAGAGTTCGTTCGGAAGAAAGATGGAACTGTTTCCATCAAATTTGGTAAACAAAAGGAAGAAAGTCCATCTATCTTCCAGACCCTCTTCATGATTGAACCATGCGTTCCTCAATCAATCTCCGAGCCAGATCCAAAAAAGCTTGTTCGACACTTTGACGGTAATGGACATCATGTCCATTACTATAAAGACAACTATGGTCATTGCTTTTGGGATCCTTTTTGCCAATGTTCCCATTGCACAAATTCCCCTGACGAGGTAGATCCTTTAGCAAGATCTCCACCTCGACGGAAAAAACCAAACAATAAGGCGTATCAAAGGTATTTAAACGGAGATCCTTCCGTTGATACTCTTGGTGAGTGTGATAAATACCAGTACATGGTTTCTTATGCTCCACCTCCACCACCAGGGTTCAATACTACACCTGAAGAACCACCAAAATCACCTCCACCATCTCCTCCTCAGAAAAAGCAAGCTCTCTCCCCATTTTATAAGCCAATCCAAAAATGGGCTAAGAAACATTCTTACCCACTTGAGGCTCCAGCAGAAACACCTCTCACTTCTTCTATCGCCATGTTCCAAGAAACTGATTTTCCCCCTCTTAGCAGAGAAAGTTCAAAACTCTCGTTTCCTGCTTCAGAGGAATTCATTGATCCACAAAACAGATACCGTCATGTTCCGAAAATAGCAACTCCCACCGATGTGGATGAACATGGGAGACGAGAAAAAAGACACGCTGCCGAAGCTGTTCTAAATTGGCAATCAGAGACTCTGTTGGCACAAAACAATGCCTTTAAGGCAATTGATTCCAAACTTGGAAACGTGCAACAAGATCTCCGAAGATATCATGAAACCACCAAAAGATATTGTCCGGAGTTCCGGAAAAGGCTTCACGCCTTAGAATCGGACAACATCTTGGGTATCATTATCTTGAAAGTCCACAAAAAGAGATAGAAAAGCTCAAGAAGCAAATCCAACTCCTCAAAGAAGGAAGGTTCAGGCCTTTCAATCCACTAGCACCTCCTGTTAGAACTGGGTATGTACCTCCACCACCACAAACGTCTATTTTTGCCACTATTCCAGAAGATCCCTACAGAAGAGAACCAGATATGGCAGAAATACGAAATCGCCTCAAGGCCCTGAAAAAGGAAAAAGGAAAAGAAAAAAGGCCACCTGCAAAATCAAGTTTGATTGTTATAAGAGAAACGCCATATCATATGATGTTATCAAATCCATTAGAATCCTTTCTAAAGGATTTGGGCACTCAGGAACCTGATCCTAATACCCAACAGCCTGATCCTGCCATTCCAGAAAAACAAGCCTTGTTCCCAGCAGAACAAACTTTTCCTAATACTGAATCAGAATTAGTATCTCTTTCTTCCTCTTCATCCTTCTCAATTCCTACAGTTCATTCCCTCCCCATTGTACCAGTAACTTCATCAATATTTATGGCTGATTCTCCGGATGATGAAATGGAATCAAACTATTCTGACCCAGAAAATGGTCAGACAAGCAATCCTACTCGCCATGTGTCCATAGCAGCAAAACAATTCTTCACCATTGACGATATTCCTTATCACAAATGGCCAGAAAGACTTGAAGAATTTCATACTTGGTTGAAAACTCAGTCCATCACCAACCATGATATGAATGATGTCCTGTACAACTTTGTTACAAGATTCACAAGAAGCCTTAAACTCTAGTGGCAATCAATTTGAATGTGATCAGATTCATTTTCTGATGTCACCAAATTTCAGCCATGCCATCACTCTCCGGTATCATGTCTTTGTGGGAAAACCCGGAGATCTCATAGAGATAAAAAGGAGAGAATTTTTTGAGAGAATATGCTGCTCTCTCCAGAAAAAACATCTTGATAAGCATTATCGAGTAATGCTTCAGCTTTTTTACCAAGTCGGCGCAGATCCAAATTTGAAGTATGCTTTCCTTACTTCCATTCATAAAGAACTATCTCAGATGGTTGAAAGATCGTTCTACAAAAAACAAAGGAGAGTACAAGATACTCCCTTGGGAGAAATACAACAAGAAATCCATCTGTGCCTCGAAGAATTGTGTTTAAAGCGCCAGATGGTCCGTACCTACATCACAGATGACAAGCGTCTTGAATCAGCTTGTTCTCGCCAGAAGCTAAAAATCAAATGCTCCAAGCAAGACTGTGATGGTACTTGTGGCAAGTATTCCCGAAAGAAAAAGCATTACAAGAAGCTTTGGATAAACAAATCCAAACATGGCTCCAAGCATTTCCGAAAGAAGAAAAAATGGCGATACCTACGCAAAAGGAAAGATCGCACAGGCCGCAAGAAGTCAAACCATTGCTACATCTGCAACCAGAAAGGACATTTTGCCAAAAATTGTCCTCAAGCGAGAAAATGTCAGAATCATCTAATTCATCTCATTGAGAATGAAACAGGCATTTCTCTTAAAAATGATGATATTGAATCTTTATTCTCTACTGATGAAGAACCATTTGAACAAACTCTTTGTGCAATTCCCTTGTACCAAACTTCTAGTGAGAATGAGTCGGACCCGTAGTGCGAAGACATTTTTCACATCTCACCCACATCTCCAGAACCGAACCTTGACATCTTCTCAAGTCAAACTCACTTGTCCTCATTTCCCAAGTAAAAATCCTCACCTCGAAGTTTGCCAAACCAATCACATTATTGCTCTTATTGATACTTTGGAGCAAGTTGTTCCATTCTAGACACTAAAGTTCTTCCCGAAGAATTCTAGACTCCTTATATCCGATATTTCAACTCAGCCTCTGGAGATACTTTCTCCACAAATGTCAGAACCACTCCAGTAACTGTCCAGTTTTTTCCTCAGTGTTCCATAACCACAAAAATCTTTGGATCTAACCTTCCTAATAAAGACCTAATAATTGGGTGCGACATCATGACTCAAATCTCTCAGCTTCGCATTATTCCTGGAAAATGTCTTAAATATAAAGACCAATTCTCTGAGTTTGTCAACATCCAGAGACTCTTTTCCATTTAGATGAGTCTACTAGATCCAATCATGCAAAAATGGTTAGAATCTTGTTCGGAATCCCATTCAGAATTTGCTCAGAAATGTGCCCATCCTTTATGGAAAAATCCAGAGTTCTTTGTTCGCCTCCCTTTTAAGAAGAATGAAGATATAAATCCAACCAAGGCGAGTCATACGGGAATGAATCCAGAACATCTGGTTTTAGCTCAAAGAGAATGCTCAGAATTATTGCAACAAGGCCTTATTGAAATCTCCGATTCTCAATGGGCTTGTGAAGCCTTTATGTCAATAAACGTGTTGACCAAAACGAGAGGGAAGATGAGACTGGTTATCAACTACCAACCTCTCAATCTTTTTCTCCAAGATGACAAATTCTCTTTACCATCAGAGATTCTCTCTTTGCTGGCCTGACCAAGGCTCATATCTATTCTAAATTTGACCTCAAAGCCGGATTTTGGCAACTGGGTATTCACCCTGAAGACAGATCCAAAACAGGATTTTGTATCCTGAACCAGCACTTCCAGTGGAAAGTTCTTCCTTTTGGCCTAAAGGTAGCACCATCCCTTTTTCAAAAGGCCATGTGTCGTATTTTCCAACCAATCTTGTCAATTGCAGCCGTATACATTGACGACATTCTCGCTCTACGGCCCCGATGAGCGGTCACACTATCAACTCCTTGAGCAATTTGCAGAAATTGTGAAGAAACATGGTATCATGCTTTCTCAAAGAAAATGAATATCGCCTTACGTAAATCGAATTTCTTGGTATGCACCTTAACAGAGGTACATACTACCTAGGGCCACATATTGCTCAAGAATTGTTAAAGTTTCCTGAAGATAACTTTACGACGAAACAAGTCCAGCAATTCCTTGGAATAATCAATTATCTGAGGGATTTTGTCCCTAATATTGCAAAGCTCCTGATTCCTTTGCAATCCATGCTGAAGAAGAATCCCCACCTTGGGGAAAACTCATCAAGCGGTCGGCGAGCTTAAGGAGATTATGCGAATCTCCCACCACGCAAATACCATCAACGGGAAGAAGAATTCTTCAAACTGACACCAGTGATGAATACTGGGCCGTCATCCTATTTGAAGAAATTGATGGTAAGAAACACATCTGTGCTCATAAAAGTGGAAATTTTTTCTCAAGCCGAGATGCATTACCACTCCACTTTTAAAGAAATCTTGGCAGTAAAAAATGGAATAAAAAAGTTCGAGTTTCATCTCATCGGCCACCACTTCCTGGTAGAATTAGACATGGCATCTTTTCCTCAGATGACCAAGTTTAAATGACAGATTCCAAACTCTCATTTGCTCCGATGGGCTGAATGGTTTTCAAATACTCTTTTGAAACCAAACACATTCTGGCAAAAAAGAATGTACTTGCTGACTTTTTGTCAAGACCCAAAGCACCAGCTGAAATCAACATGTACATCAAACGACCCGCCTTCCATATGCTCAATTATGGTGTAAAATACCAGGTTGAGAAGATCAAAGACTTGTCAAGCTAGAAGTATCCCAGGAGATTGTTCAACACATCCATAATGACAATCTTGCTGAAAATCTGGAAAATCTTATGTGGCAATGTCACACAGATCTATTCAGATTCAATGGAGGTTCGATTCTCTATCCTTTTGGGTTAAATTTAAATTATCCTTTCATTCATCCTCTCATCTGGAAGGAAGATGATTTCCCTGACCAGCTCAAGATGTTGTTATGGTACTTAACCAATAAGTACTTAATAGCTATTGAAATTCCAACCATAAGATTCATTGCCAACGTCACCAGGATATTCTTACTCGGAAGAAATGTAGAAAAAGAAAGCGATAAAAATCTCTTAGACTTTCTTAATTGGTTCTATTATCCTACATGTTGGAAACAAGACTTAGAAAAAGAACTGAGAACCATGACACCAAATCCTGAAGTCCACACCATTTTACTTTTCCGACGTCCATGCCACTTTTTCCCAAATAATGGCACCATCATCGATAATCCACAGGAAATAGGGACCACATCTTACAAACCCCATCCGAACGAGCGGGGAAGCCCAGATTCACAAATCTTATCCAAGATCTGTTAAATTCTGCGAAAACGAATACCGAGAACTCCAGAGAATCTTGTGTCAAGAAAACAAAACCATTCCCGGAGATGTTTGGAATAATGTACCCACTACGTGGGATCATTATGACCTAGCACCAGAAGCTAAGGAAGCACTCGAGCAATACAGACAAGCTGCAGCGTCCCAAGATCATGAAATGACAGGAACATATGACATTGTCCAATCCACACAGGACCCCTATGCAGGCTTTGGAGGTCCTCGTCCCAGAGATCCCTACGACCGGGACCTTCGTCCTTATTCCGAACATGGACATGTGCTTTATGCACAGCCATCCAACTGGCCTCAGCCAAGCATCCCTACCGACACTCAAGAAGATGACAACACAAACTGGGCTGAAGAAGAAGCATACCATTGGGCTCATGAAGAAGCATCCTCATCACGAAGACTAAGCCAAATCCTTTCACCTGAAGACCCTGAAGCCCTTGAATAGAAATATGAAGCACATCTCCTAGAAGACAGCTCAGATGACTCACTTTACAGCTACAATGCTCGTGACGGACGAGATCGTTGAAAAGCCGTTGTCCGTACAATTTCACTGTAGCAAAGCACTATTCACTTTTACTGTAGCACTAGGCTAGGGAAGGTACTATTCACAATACGGTTACTGTTCATAGTGTGCGAATAATTCCCTCTCGGAAATTTCCGGTGCCCCTGTTTGTATCCGGACCTATGAGCTAGGTCCTTGTTTGTGTCTTTGTGACCTCTTATCGTCTATATAAGGCGAGGAGGGTGTAATGTGTTGAAAAAAAAGAGGTCCTCTGAAGTAAAGTGTGTGCTTTGTAAATCTCTCATGGCTTTCTAAATCCTTCTTCTTCTCCAGCCTGGTAGGATCCTCCAAGAAATGCAGCTTGGGTAGGTTAGAACCGATTCCATCCTGGCATCTTTGGGTGTCTCTAGGCTCTGAACTAAAGGGCTGAGTGGTTTTCTGCTAAAAGGCTGTCCCTGAAGGGCTTGAACGGGAGTTGTTCGCCCACTGTGGGAAGGCATACCTGCATAAAATTTTCTTGGTCCTCCCTAAATCTAAGTCTAGGTCCATTCACTGGTATATTATATCAGCTTGCAAGCTTTGATATGTTAGCTTAGCGCTAGCAGTATACCGATATACTATATCAGCTTGAGGACTTGATATGTCAGCTTAGCATGAGCAATATACCTTAACAACTTTTGGTGAGCATCATTAGTATACTATATCAACCTCAGGGCTCTGATATGTCAGCTTAGCGCAAGTAGTATTGTGACATCATGGATTTTCCGTTCTGCTTTCAATTAAATTAATCGAGCCTTTCATCGACACGCCTATAGTGCTATTCTCAAAGCTAATCACTCATAAGGTAACTAAACTATCTGGGGAAGTTATTAAGAGATTTTAATGTAATAGACTTGAGAATTCGACCAAGAATCGATTACTCGACCGTGCTCATCTGCAGAGATCATTATGACACAGTAAGATCGACTAGAAATTAGAAATAGGCCAGTTCGACTGAGATGTGTGGTTAAACGTGAGTGATTCCACCAAATTGAAAAATTCCCGTCGATCGGCACTAGATTGATAACCTTGAGATTTTCATGACAATCGAGAGTCGTCAATGTGTCAAAGAGGTTCATTATGACTCAAAGAAAATCAACCACAGGTCATTTACACAAAAAATTTCTAAAAGCTACCCAGTAGCTTAGGTCATGCTAAAATTGCACCGGATTGAAATTAACCGCGAATTTAAATCCAATTTCAGAAATTGAAAATTCTTTCATGTCATGAGTCATTTTAGAAACGTCAACTCAATCTTGAAGATTTTTCGCAAACCAAAGTTTTGGCGGAAAAAGTCGATATAAGGTCGTTTTCGATTGGGAAATTCAAAAGATCATTTTTTATCAAGAAATTGGGATGCAAGTAGGATCTATTAGCGAGGATCAGCCAATTTGATCAAGGTTATGATGGTTGAATTTATAGAGACCGGTTTGAGTTGATTCAAGAAGGATTTAAGGAGGAATTGAGGGAAAATGTTGTGAAATTTGTATGCCCCTTGCCCACAACATTTGGACCATTTCAATGGCTTCTAGAAGGAGTGTTGTGGCTAGAATTTGGCTGTGGAACATAGCAAGCCTTGGTGGGACTACACTAAGGGGACCGAATAGAAGAGAGGAGACCAAAGTGGTCCCCCCCTTGGCAGTCGGTTTCCCCCTCCTTTCCCATGCACTCATCCATCGACCCCTCCTCCATTGCAGCTCCCGAAAGTCTTCAACAAAGCTAGAAAACCAAACATACCAGCCCCCTCTCTCATCGACACCACTCGCCACCCGCCGGAGCCACCGCACACTGCCATCGTGCGTTCGCACTCACCCATGAGCCCTGTGCGAGTTACACCCTTTTCCACCATCCCAGCTGCGTCGTTTAGTCCTACTCGCCGTCCAACAAGCTGCCTGAGCCGTGTGGAAGTCACCGAAGCCACCGTGAAGTGCCGCCACAGCCTGCTTGGACTGCGATCAGCCTCGCCACCCGTTTCGGCCTCAACTAGCCACCGAAGCAACTTCAGTAGCCACCGAGCATAACCGAACATAGTGGGTCTCCAAGCCACTGTTTGGCCCATTTTTGTGGCTTTTTGAACCTCGAAAGACGGTCCCACTTTGGAGTTTGTCAATCCCCTCCGCGTTCCGATCGTTTTGATCGAGCGGATCATTAATCAAGTGAATTTAATTCACTAATCCCTGCTTAGTAAATTAATGACATTTACGGGTCAATTAGTTTAGACCAAGTATGGATTAGGTGAGTAGTTAGAATAAATTAGCAATTTAATTAATCATTATTGCATGTTAGGTGGTTAGAGTAGTGTAATTAGAGCCTAGATAAGCTCTAGTATTTATCTAGAGTGGTTCAGAAATTTTCCAGGCCCATCTCGACTTTTGATTAGGTTTTACAGGCCTAAGTGAGCATTTTTGGTATTTATTAATTAATTTTCGTAATTATTTAATTAATTATTTATTTTCCAGAAATTAGATCGAGATAGCCGGTGACCGGAATTTTATGCTGATTGTAATAGTGTGATTTGTTTATTTAATTGACTGTTATTTTGTGCAAATTGAGTGTGGTTTGTAATTTGGGGTATTTATCCCAAAATTAATTGATTTCGGTAATTAATTAGAAAATCATCGAGCATCGGTTGACAATACCAAAAATGTTTTTATCAATCATATAATTAGTGGGATTTACTAAAGTAAATATATTGTATTTTTGCTTGAGACCTATTGTGTCCCCACTCACGATTATTTTACTAGGTATTATGAAAACGGTGAACTGGGTAGTGGATGAGTATAATATCCATAAATCAGCTTTAGTGAGTATAAATCAGCTTCGGTGAGCACAAATCAGCTTAAGTGAGCTATAATACCTATATCAGCTTCGGTGAGTTATACCATTTATCCTAATCAACTTTGGTGAGCATTCTTTCATATCAGCTTAGGTGAGTAGTGATCGTTGCAATGAAACGACTGGATAGATAGTATTGGATGATAGATAGTATTGAAATGATTGATCGAGAGATGGTCTTGATGATATGAAATCGACTAATTCGATTGATCGATGATTCAATCAGTTGTGATGATTTGATTTGTTGAGGTGATTCGATGAATTGCATACTGTACTGACTTACAAGAAGGAACTAAAACCAAGGTAAGTCCTTTGACTCGTGTTTGTGTTTAAGCAGCCCTTAGGGTGTACTTTCTTCCTAGTTGGGTCTTAGGGGGTGAACTCACTAAGACATCGTCTCAGCCCGTTGTGGAATAACATTTCAAGTCTCTAGATGGCAGCTCCTCCCGAGCATTTTGGACAACCGAAAAAGATCACAGAATAGAGGTACTATATTCCGATCCATGGCCACCCTGGGGATCAAAGTACGAATTGGTGAAGTCAGTGGTCTGGGTTGATGCGGGCCTACCCAAGAACGTGCCCCATCAATATAGATCATGGTACCGTTAGGATCGTAATAGAGTGAGAGAGGGCCCCTTATCAGAATCTGAGATACCTCTGTATGTGCTGGAGGTTGCTTTTGGGAAAGGCACGGCAGATCCTCCAGAAGGTTGGTAGTGGACATAGAACCGGACATGTCAGATCCAGGGTCCCCGGTGTATTTCGCTGAAGGCACCAATTGGTTGAGGATGAGGATGAAGAGGAGGACGAAGAGCCGTAGTTTTGTGAAACCCTCCTACTTTTGTAGACTTTATGAATAAAACGCTTGTATTGTATATATATGACTTGGTTGGTATAAATGTGTGTGTGTGTGTGTGTGTGTTGTGAATTTCAGTTCAAAAAATTGTGGCCCTACTTTTCTATCCCATTGAATTGTTGTCTGGGGATTATTTATCTGCTTCCGCATGTGCATTAAAATGAATGGATTGGCGATGCGTCCTGGGACATCACTATTTAATTGACCGCAGAGGGATGGGCACGCTCTCGAAGGATCAGGGCGCGACAAGTATACTATTTATCAGCTTAGAGTGAGCAGTCCTCGATATGATCGGACTTTATAGATAGTATTGATTGAGATGATCGGGAGATGGTCTTGATGATATGGAATCGACTGAGTCGATTGATCGATGGCTCGATCGGACTGAGGGAATTGATTGGTTGAAATGATTGACTAAGTGGTTAAATTATACTAACTTACAAGAATGAATTAAGGCCAAGGTAAGTCCTCTGACTCGTGTTTGTGCTTAGGTAGCCCTAAGGGCGTATTTTCTTCCTAGTCGGGACTTAGGGGGTTAACTTGCTGAGACGTCGTCTCACCCATTGTGGGATAACATTTTCAGGTCCTTAAATGACAACTCCTCCTAAGATATTTGGACTGTCGAAGAAGGTCACAGAGAAGGTATCTTACATTCCACTGCATGGGAACCCTAAAGGATGGGTCTATGAGTTCGTAAGGTCCGTGGTTTGGGTTGATGCAGGTCTTCCCCATAAGGTACCCCATCAATACAAATCATAGTACCGTTGAGAGCGAAATGGATAGAGAGAGGGCCCCATACCGGAATCTAAGATACTTTTTGTTGACACCTAAATTTTGACTAACCATGTAGTAATTAATTGCATAGAAAATTAGGGAGTAAAAATTGCATATAGTAAAATTGCATTTCATGTAGTCGCATTTGCATCGGTACTAAGAGGACAACAAGAAGCGAGGGCTCGCGGCCGATTGCGTGCATAAAGGGATGGTCCCTCTTTCACCGGTCGAACACACATAAGAAAAAAATGAGGAAAGAAGCTCTCGCACGTCCATTGTCTATTCCTCATCAATGCATGCACATGCATACACAAATTCGGTGGACGTATGGATTCGAGAGAAATCTTCAAAGAAGCAAAAGCAGCTCACAACATATTATATAATATGCCCATAATATTATATAATATGTCAGCTTTGATGGCGCAATGAAATTCACCGTAGAAGAAACCTCCTCATTAATGCATGTACATACACGCACGAAATGGGGGATGTAAAAAATTCCTACAGACGCTTGCAAGAAGATTTCCTTACTCAAGAGCGGAGTGGTGGCCGAAAGAAAGGTCTGGAGAAAAAGATAAAAAATGGCAAAGTTCAGCTTAAATTCAGGAAAAGTTGCGGCTGCATCTTGTCACAATAAAGTTGGCAATGGATGGCCTATAAATAAGACCACAGGAAGCCGCGTGAAAGTGGGGGAGCGAAAAGAAAAAATTCCATTGTGAGGGCTTCTCCTTCGGTTAGACAAAGGGGCGAAAAGAGAAAAAATATTTCATGGGGAGGGGAGTTTCTCCTTCGTTCAAAAAGAGAGAGAGAGTCTGTCAGAGAGAGAAAAAGTGAAGTCAAAAAAGGGGGCATGCGGCAGAACAAAAAAGAGAAGAAAGAAAATACTGTTCATCTTCTTCTTTGCGAGTTCTTCTTCTGCTGTTAACCCCTGCTGCTCGAGCTTCTTCTCCGGCGTCCACTGCTGCCTCCACTCAACCGGCGACCCGGCCCAGGCCCACGCCGACGCTGCCCGGAGTTGAAAACCAGCAACTCCGATGCTACAACCCAAGCCGCTCCACCCTGCCGACGCCCGGTAGCCCGCGCCACGCGCTGCTCTTCGCTCAAACACCAGCAGCACCGTCCCGAATACCTGCACTCGCAGCCGCGCCTCCGCTTTGCCGCCACCGGCGATGTCGCAACTCCCAGCTTTTGCACCTCGGCCGCTCGCCACCGTACCAATAGCTCGTCACGCCCGCAACCCGCGCCTCCGCACCTCTGCCCCGCCGCCGTTCCGTGCCTCGACCGCCCGACACCAGTGCCCGACGCCCGCGTCCGAGTTCCGCTCGTGACCCAAAGACCCGACGCCGCGTCATCGTTCCGCCATCGCCGCTCGTCGGCCCATCGCCCGCAGCTCGAAGCCACGAGCAACGCCGCAACCCCACCGCCTTTGCTTCGACTTGCGGTCGTTGGAGCCCCCACTCCACTTGTAGCGCCCGACGTCCCTCTCTCGCGCCTGCCGTGCCGCGCCGCTCGGTCCGCCCAGCACCACCAGCCACGACGCCCTTGCTGTCCCGAGCTTGCCGACTCGACGCGGCTCGCTCCATTGCTCCGCCAAGTCCGCCAGCTATCCTCATGAGTTGCTGCGCCCGAGCTGCCCCCACAAAGCCCGTGACGAGCTTGACCAGGAAGCTGCTGTTGCGTTGCAACCGCCACAGCCCGACCCCCGACGCTAGCGAGTCGCACGCCCTCCGCTTCTCCGCACACGGCGGTGGTTCACGCTTTTTGCCTTTGCTGGTCCGTGTTTGTTGCCAACTCGCCGGAGCTCCGGTTGACGGCGAACCACCACCGCAGCAACCCACCACCACGCCACCTTCCTTATCCGTCCGAGCCTCCATCATGGTCTACAAAGTACTGCTCGTTAAGGCAAATTTGGAAACGAATCATCTAGATTAGGTAAGTTTATTATATTTCATTAGGTAGAATTATTTCATTATGTTATTTTTAATATTTTGTCCCTTTCTTTGAATTAGTTCTTGATGCATGTTTGAAAATTCCCGACGTACCACCTAATTCGCAACCGCACAATGATTCTTTATTTCATCTATAAGGCTTTAGATGGAATAATTAATCACGCGGGAATAAAATTGATATTTTGGTCTTTAAGGCTTAAGATCAATTTATTAATTTTATTAGCGAAACAACCATGGAGGATTTGGTATCTTTTAATTGTTTTGTTCATCAAAAAAAAAAATACAAAAAAATGCATTTGCATTTCATGTAGGTTAGAATTAGGTTTATTTCTGTTTTATGGTTTGCATATTAAGAATAGGAATTTTATTTCGAATATAAAAAATAAGAAAATCAAATCTATCAATTTAGGTTGCTAGTTTTAACTTAGGTTCCATGTTTAATTACTTGGCAAATTTTAATTTCGAAATTAATACAAAAACATTAAAAAAATTAGAATTTTGGCACTCTTTGCATATCATTGCATTTTAGGGTAAAATTTCATATAGTTTAATTCTAGATGATAGTTTTTTTTAATTAAATGAAACTTTTAGATAGATTGCATTTTAGTCAAGAATTTCTAAATAAGGATAACATTCTAGTTTAAATTAGGATTTGGTTTAACCTCATTCCTAATACAAATTAGATGATATCTTAATTTAGACAGATAATTTTCACATTTTTCTAATTCCGAATTTCATGAAAAATACACACAAAAAAAGATGTCTTAGAATAAATTAGTTTTATTTTCTAGGATAGATTGCATGCTTATTAAGAAAACACAAAAACATAGCATTTGCATCATATAGTTTAGGCCATATTATCATGTCATATTATTCCATGTTAAATTAATAGTATGCATTGCATAAAGCATGATTTTCATTAAAAAAGTGAAAACCAAAAAGAAGAAATTGCGTGTTAATTAGAAATCATATCTAGGATTGTTGATATGAATTCTGATTTAACCTTGCAGATGCTTTCGTTGTAACGAGGTAAGTCCTGCAATTTATTCATCGCTTTCTTGGGTGTTAAATTGGTGGTTTGCGCACCTGCATGACCACCTCACATGTTAGGGAGATAAATTAAAATCAATTCAAGCTGCCTGCAAAAAAACATTTTTGAAAATAAAAAAAGAATGGTACCGAAAGGGCATTAGAGAAATCTAGTGTAACCAAGTCCCCGAACTCACAATCTCTGGTTCGTAGGAGTGAAGTAATTCTCCCATTACTTTACTTGGGTTTCTAATCTACCCACCAAAAATAGATTAGAGCGACTCCTAATTAAAAATCAATTGCATGTTAAGAACTTGAACCTAAGTCGCAAATTGGTATAGGCTTGGGAGAGCCCGAGTTAAGTCTAGGCTTAACAATCCATTAACCTAAACCGTATGTGATGCACCTGAAATTTAGGTCGCGACACTTTTGTATGTGCTAGAAGTTGCTTTTGGGAAAGGCACGACCGACCCACCAGGTGGTTCGGTGGTGGACCCGTGTCCGTCAAAGCCAGGGACCCCAGAGTATTTAGTTGAAAGCTATAATGAAGATGAGGAGGAGGATCTGTATTTCTAGGAAAACACCCCTGTTTTGTAGACCTTGCATCTATATATCAGCTTGTATTATATGTGACATGGTTTGTTATGTGTGTGTCTATATATATAAGTGTGGTTTGGTTTTTGAAAAAAAAAAAATGTGTAGTACTACTTTCCTACTCAATCTTGTTGTTGTCTGGGGAATTATTATTTGCTTGTTAGCAATGCATTTTGGGACGTCGCTATTTAATCGACTGCAGAAGGATGGACACGCGCTCAGAGGATCGGGGCATGACATTGACAGTAAAAATTTTCTTTTTTCCTCTTTATTTTTGTTATTTTCATTATTTTTTCATATATTTACATTTTAACACCTCAAGTATTGAAATTTTTTAAAATTGACCTCGTGCATGTCGGAATTTCGGACTCGTGTGTCGAAGCTTGTCGGGAAGAGTTGACCATGTGTCGGATTTTCCAACACTTGTTGACCGCGTGTCGGAACGTGTCGGACACTTGTCGGAGTGTCAGACACGACACGAAAGCTTCCGGAAAGTATTGATGCTTCTTAGCATATTATGAGAGAAAATGAGTAGGCAATCGGCAATTCTATTCTCAAAAACACGTTAAAAAAAGAAAACAAAAAAGAAAACAGTGCTTCAATCGAGAAAGAGATCGCGAGTGGAAGCCGAGAGAAATTGCAATGTTCTGGAAAATTGAGGATAGTGCATGTGGCGGCTTTTTGCGGTCTTCCTCGTGAGTGTAGTTTGACTATACGTCCACTCACAATTCCCTCACGCCTGAAAAAGGTTAAATACACCAAGGAGTTTGACACCAAAAGAGAGAAAGAAAGCGGTGATTTTTAGCTTTGGTTGGCCACACCATCTCGATAGGCTTCTCAACGACCGGCAGCTTCCAGCTACCAAAAGCTATTGCGCCCAGATCCCCACCCGTGGAGTCCTACGTGCCAGGCCGCAACTCCTACAAGCCGCTCATGATCCACCGCAAGACAACCGGTCGTCCTTACTGCCATTGATCATCGTGTGGTCGTGTAACACCGAGCCACGAACTCCCCCACTCGTGGTTTACAATCAGTCCATGAGTCCTCCTTGGCCGTGAACCGCTGCGCCATTGAAACCCGCTGCCGCATCACCGCCATTCCTTTCAAGAAACCAGTTGCAACTCCAATCCGATTGCATTGCATTTGAATTTGAAAATAAAATCTTCAAATTAGATAAGATGCACATCTCTAGCACATTTGCAATATTTTAGTAATTCGATATATTATGCAACTATCTAATATATTCTATTAGATGTTAAAATATTATGTTAGATATTTATTTAAATAATATAATCCACAAAATCCTAAGATATCCCTCAAGTTTGAATTAGATTTGTTTCTTGCCATAATATTGCTTATTTTAGGCTAGATTACATGTTTAGATTAGGTTATTTATTTATTCCGAATTTTTAAGTAAAAACACCAAAAACATTGCTTTAGGATGTCCTTTTCTTTAATTAAAATTGCATGTTCAATTATTGGGTAAGTTTAATTTCGAATTTTAATTAAAAAGAAAAGAAAACATAAAAAAATATATCATGCATGTGTCACGCCCCAAACCTCGAGCGTGCGCACATCCCTCGGTGGTTGATAAAATTGCGATGTCCTAGTACGCGTCACCGACCCATTCATTTTATTGCACATGCGGAAGCGCATAAACAAAACTCCAAAACACACAAATAAGGGATAGAAAAGCAGAAAACAAATTTCACAAAACACTTTTATAAACACACTAGGTTTATATACAAAAGTCTACAGAAAGATCGGCTCTAAAAAAGCAGCTGTCCTATGACCTACTAGTCGAACACATTCATCGATCCTTCGAACTCCACTTCCATAGGCTCCGGGGGCTGCAGGTCCTCCACAACCCATAAGGAGGGTCAGTTGCACCCTCACCCAGAGCGGCGTTGATTGCAACGCCGGGGATATCAAAACCTTGAAGGGGACCTACCTTATACCCATTGAGTCCATGGCGAAACCACACGCTGAATCGATGAGGTACCCTCTGAGGTAGGCCCTCATCGACCTAAACAGTGGTCACAACCAACTTATAGACCCAATGACTCCCGGGAACAGGGACGTCTAGGCTTTACTCAGTAACCTCTCGAGGTTGACCAAAACGTTCTAGAAGGACCGCCATCTAAGGACCTGAAAAGATTGAGCCCACGATGGGGTAAGACAATGTCTCAGTAAGTTCACCCCTTAAACTCTGACTAAGAAGGAAATACGCCCAAAGGCGGCCTAACCACACAACTACACAACCATAGAGACTCACATCACCTCAATTCCTCCCTGCATGTCAGCATGGTTCATATACACAATGCATATAATAGATGGACACATCAATTGGAATGCCTCACTAAAACTCAATCAATAACATGTGTCCCAATTATAAGGTCAAATCGTTATGACACGTCTCATACCATACCACATAATTTTGTCCCATAATCAGGCGTGGTTAAACCACTCATTCATGCGTTCCAATTTTATCACGGCCCAACAGGCACGGCCTACTCGATGTTCGACGGTCTTTTGGTGTAACCAGGCATCGTCTCACCCCATTGAGCACGGCAACGTCTACCTCGAGATGGCAATCCCGAAGGAGCATTGATCCAGAATCTACTGCAACCGGCATCCGTTGTTCAGGGGCAACCCATATAGGGGCAACGTTCAGCTTAACAGCTCGTGACGGATTCTCATAGCCATCACACGATCATTCAATCCTGGCCAAGGATACCGTGCATTGCACTCAAATGTCTCAATTAAAAGAGTGAACTTGGCATGTTTTCTTTGTATTAAATACACATGATAAAATTATTGTGTGTGGGTACACAATCAATTTGAATCAGAAAAATTGATATCATTCCTTTTAAAATCTCACTGTTTGATATAGTCTTTAAAAACAATTCCGATGTCAAAACCCGACATCCGGTAATTTCTAATTAATTACCAAAATTTTGTAATTTTGAAATAAATACAAAAATCACAATCACCACTCAATTTACATAAATTAACATTCAATTGCATAAACTAAGCACACCATTGCAATTAGCATGAAATTCCAGTCACTGGCTATCCCGGTATAATTCCTGGAAAATATTAAATAACTAAATAAATTACATAAATAATTAAATAATGCAAAGTAAATCCAATAAATGCTAACCTAGGTTGGAAACGCTAATCTAACCACCTAAACGGGCCTAGAAAATTATTGCATCTATCTAGATAAATTATACAATCTATTTAGCCCATAATCAATCTATTCTAACCACTAATAAGCATAATTAAGTAATTAAATCACTAATCTAAACTAACTAACCACATAATCAATACTTAGTCTAAACTAATTACATACTAAATGTCATTAACTCCCTAAGTAGATTTTAGTAAGTAAACTCACCGGTTTTGCAGGTTGTTGAGTTCACTACGACGGCAACGCCAAGGCGGGCGACAATCAAGCTTGGAGCGACACCAACGGACGTTTGGACGGGCCCGAAAAAGCCTCACAAAGCCCACAACCCACTGTGGGAGTTCGGTTATGGTATTAGGCCGAGAAGGCTGAATGAGCGGTTGGGTTGGGCTAAAACGGCGAGGGGACGGTGGCAGTGGCTACAACGAGCGACGACGGTGGCTCGGGCGGACGGACGATGACGGGACAGTGGCCAGGTAAAGCTGCGACGACGACCGAGGTAACTTAGGGCTTTGAGACGGTGACCAAGACACGCGGATGGGCGAACGTGCGAGTGGGAGACGGCGCGGCTCGAGGGCAGCAGCGACAACGCATGACGGTGGAAGGGGGTGGTCAACAGGCAGGGGGTGCTGAATGGCTTTCCTCAGATTCTTGAGCTCTCTAAAAACCTCAACAATGGATAAAGTGAACCAAGGAGGAAGAAGAAGACAGCTGCTGAAAGGGGGACCCAAAACACCCCAAAAGTCTTCACAAAATATCCATTCTACTCATCAATTGCCCCCACCACCTTCAGCCTTCATCCCCAGCCATTTTCCCTCCCCAAACTTCCCCTAGAAGCCATCCAAAGTGTCCAAAAGGTTGTTGCACTCCCTAGCTACGAATTTGAACATTTGCCCCTCAAATTTCATTCAATTCTTCTCAAATTGAGCTCAAATCGGTGCCCATAAATTCAGCCAAGGTGCCCACATCATATACCACATTTTTCATTGCCAATTAGTCCAACTTGAATGCCAAAAGTGCAACAAAAAACAGCCATCTAATTTTCCCGATTCAAAAACGCCTAAATTTGATTTTTCGCCAAAAGCTTGGGTTTGTAGAAAAATATTAGGAGGATGAGTCGATGTTTCTAAAATAAATTGTGATATAACAGAACTTTCAATTTTTGAAATCGGATTCAATTTCGTAGTTAATTTTAACCAGACGCAATTTTAGCGTGACCTAATCTACCGGGTGGCTTTTAGAAATTTTTAGCGCATTTGACCCGTGATCAATTATTTTTTAGCCACATTATACATCTTCGACTCATTGGCAACTCTCAGTTGTCGTGAAAATCTTGAAATTTCAAATATGGGCATATGGTATACAAATGACAAAAAAATCAGTTTAGTGCCGTTCGACGAGAATTTTGCAATTAGATGGAATCACCCACACTTTAATCATATATCTTAGTCAAACCGACCTATTTCCAATCTCTAATCGATTTTGACAGTGTCATATTGATCCTTGCAGATTAGCACAGTCGAACAGTCGATTTCTGATCGAATTCTCAAGTCTATTGCGTCAAAATCCCTTAACGGCTTCACCTGATAGACTAATTATCTCGTGAATGATCAGCTAAGAGAAAAGAACTATATGTGCATCAATGAAAAGCCCAACTCATTCAATTAAAAATAGAATCAGAAAATCAAGATGTCACAGCATGTGTCATCTAAAATGAGGTCATCCCTTGCACGTCATTTAGTTATCGCACATTTAGGATCATTTAAACATGTGACATATTAGGATAATTGCATTAATATTTATCCGTCATTAGATAAGGTCAGGTAAGTAACGTTGCATGATATATAGTTTGCATATTAGGTTGTACGTTGCATGTTATGTTAGTATAGATACATTTTTGTACATAATTGCGCTGCATCGCACATAGATTTGGTTTCATTAATTAAAAGAAAATCTTAATAGATTGAGTGATTCATGGTAATTAAAAATCATATTTACGGTTATTGATGCGAATTCTAAGTTGACATTATAGATGTTTTCATTGTTATGAGGTAAGTCTTACAATTTATTTATTATTTTATTGGGTGTTAAATTGGTAGATTGCACAGCCGCATGGTCATCTCACATGTTGGAGAGTAGTAAAATGAATTCAAGCTACCTGCTAAATACTTTTTCATGAAAAGAACGATACCGGAAGAGCATTAGAGAAATTTAGTATAACCAAGTCTCCATACTTGAATTCTCTTATTTGTAAGAGTAAAATAATTCTCTAATTCATAAGAATAAAATAATTCTTTCATTATTTTACTTAGATGTCTAATCGACCTATTATAAACTGATTTGTAGCGGTTCCTAGATAAAATTATTTGCATGTTAAAACTTAAATCTAAGTCACAATTTAATATGGGCTTGGGAGAGCCCGAGCTAAATTTAAACTTAGTAATCTATCAACTAAACTTTGAATGGTGCACATGAGGTTAGGTCACAACAATTTTGATTTGAATGGTTAGGAGGTGTGAAGTTTTCTTTTGATAAAAGTACGTCTTTGGATTCATCTTTACATTTTTTTCTTTTCTCTGGATTCATCTTTACATTTTATTTTATTTTTACACCTGACGTTCTACAAATCATGGTGGAAGATTAAAAAGAAGTATGAGAAAGAAGAGGTGGGGGCCCGGGGTGGGGTGTGGAATGGATGGGGATGATTTGACGAGTAAAAATTAAATAGATCGGTAGATGCCTGGGTGCCTGACCTAATTTAATTGTTGGAGCGCTGATGCTGATCTCTCCTAGCGTTGGTGCTATTTCGAGCTTGATTTGTTGAAACCCTTCATTTATTTTCTTATGTACAACAATTTTGTGGAAGACAGTTATATTCTCTTTTTCCCGACAAATATTTAGGAGAATAATATGCTAAAAAAATTAAGGTATCCGTAAGCATCATTTATATCTAATAATGTTTACGTAATAAGTCGTAAAGGTAAATTCCATGAGAATGAGAAAATGTTATGCTTTAAAACATATGTAAAATTGACTTTTTAGGCACGGTATGGTAGAAAGCTAACAATATAATTTAGTGAAAAATTGATTTTGGGCTTGCAATGGAATTTGTATCAAATCAAAATTGACGCCATGTGAAACAATATATCAAGACTAGGAAAAGAATCTATAATTATATAATTGACAATAATATACACATCTTATCATGTGATAGACAAAACATAGATAATTATTAACATTAATCAATACTATAAAGTAAAATTACTTTGGTTAAGCATATAAAAAGTGTAGTAAAATACAATATTAGGGTTAATTTCACTCAATTGAAAATAACATTCGTTTAAAATTGACAACGGTATCAAATTAGAATTAAAAAAATGCATGATAAATTCATTTTTAGTAAATTAAGACATGTAAAATATTTGATATGTGCAAAGCGAATATATAAGATAAACTGACCTGCAATATTTCTTTTTTCTTTGGTAAAAAATAAATGTTGTTTTTGCATAATAGTTTCTTCGATTATCTAAATTTGATGGTTCTATTGTATATTCATGTAAGCTGAATGGGTTTAAGTAGAAAACGAGTTTTATTAAATATAATAAAACCTTGTAAAACATGGTCACTAACTTCATTTTGTAATGAAGGTAGTTACTAATCAACATTAATAATTCACTTTCTAAACTATATTCTAATTTACTTCTGTATGTGAAAACTTATTAGCTAATTGTTTTTGAAATATTGCGAAACTCATCTTTGGCTTTTATTATACTTGAAATCTTTCTATATATTCAAATATTGGCATGCAGAATCATAAAATAACTTTTTGGTAACTTCAATAATTTTTTTTTATTTTCAAATTTCAAGCATAAAAGTTATAAATAGAAGTGAACAGTAGATATTTAAGGCGCGCATGATAACCATTTTATTTCTAAAACATATTTCCGTTTGATGAAACTATTTCATTTTTATTTCTAGAATAGATTTTTTACTCTAGAAATAAGTTTGAAACAGAAATTAGAAGTAAATTTGTTTTACTTTTCTATTTCTTGAACATAAATAAAAAATAAAAGCTCTTCTCATTGTTCATTCTCACTACTAGCCCATCTCCACCATCCATCGTGGCTGCCGTTTACCACAGCTACTGTTCACCGTCTGCCACGGTTGCCACTGACCACCGTGGCCACTACCCGGGAAGGAGAAATTTTGTGTCGTTATTGTCGCAACCTCCTTTTCAGCTCCTTTATGCACGGGCACGTGTGAAGGCTAATGGCTCACTATTTATTACGCTTAGTGCAAACTCTTCCAAGCCCACCAACTCATGACTTATGGTTTGAGTTTTTAACCTGCAAGTCAATTTCAAATATGAGTCATCATTAACCAATTTGGAGTTGGTCAATTAGAAATCCAAGTAAAATATTGAGAGAAATATTTTATTCCTGTGCAACTAGATAAATTAATATCAGGGACTTGATTACACCAATTAATCAACTAATGCCCTTCCGGTATCTCATCTTATTTAAACACTAAGGCTTTTGTATTTTCAAGGATTTTCTATGCATTTGTGGAGAAAAATGCTCAAAATCAATTATAGGCCTTTCCCTTGAAAATGAGATTTTTTTGGATTTTTTTTGGAAAATAAAATATTTCTTGGGATTTTTATGATTCATGATTTTTTTTATTAAAATATTATTTTAAAGGCGACCCGGGCCGGATTCCGGGTTGGGACCGACTCAGCTTGCCACCCACCGGCTCGGATGGGCCTAAGGCATTAGCTCGGCCCGAGCTCCCCCTTTTTTCCTTTAAAAACACTCCAAGCCCATTTTTAGCAAAATTGGGCTCACTTTTAATTAAAAGAAAATGATAGGCCCAAGTTTAGGCCAACCCAAACCCGGCCCATGCACGTTTGGCTTGAATCAGAACTCTACCCGGCTAAGACCCGTGCTCGACCCAACTCGCCCTCTCCTCCTTTGCTTCTTCGTGGAGCCGATGGGGGTAGCTGAGCCTGCCAGGGCCTAGCCATGGGTAACGCCGGACGTTGTGGGGCCAGGAGATGCGATGGTTAGGTGGCTGGCGACAAGAGGGACGACAGCAAACGGCACGAGGTTTGGCCGAGCTCCATGAATGGCTGGTTCGACAAGAAAGGCCGTCTCGGGTCATCGAAGGACAAAAAGGCGACGACCACGGGCAGCATCGAAACAACGTTAGTAGGCGGGGGCCGTCAACAATGGGGACTGTAGTGAAGCAAGGCCAAACACCCGTGTTGCACATGGTAGCGAAGCTTTCTCTCTCTCTCTCAAAAGCTCTCTCTTCCTCTCTCCCTAGCTTGCTCACTCGGGATGCCCCGGATGTCTCGGGGGTTGGAGCTCGCATTTGCCTCCGTCTCTCTCTTCCCTGTGTGTCCTTTGGCCTCCGCCCGATGCCCCATTTATAGGCCG